>NC_142895.1:7065000-7365000 GCF_054131105.1 Drosophila navojoa | reverse complement strand
AGTTCCGACGACGATCTGGACGAGATCGACGGCCCCTTGACCAAAAGCGAGTCCAGCGACGAGCTGAATCAACCGAGTGCCGAGGACGATCCAGCCACGATGACCACGAATACAAATGGCAAGGCGAATGACAGTGGAAATGAAAATGAAAATGGAAATGGGAATGCCAATGGACACGCTCCGGGCACCTTCACCAACACCATCAGCTCCGAGGAGTTCCAGGCGTATCTGGAGCGCAAGGGCCTGGCGCTGATGCCCAAGCGGGAGATCAACAGTCCAACGCCCACGACGACGCCCAAGTCGACGCCGGCAGTGACGCCGACGGTGACGCCAACGCGTGCTACGGCCGAGGAGCGGCGTCAGCAGGTGGCCGAATCCTTGGCAGCATTGCGCAAGAGCAATACCAAAAAGCTGTCCGTGCTGCAGCGCCTCTCCAACAGTCTCTTTGCCCCGCGCCGCAAGACCACGCCCAAGGCCGTGCTGCCGGCACCGCGCAGCGTCTACGGCGACGCTGCGGAGCAGAAGCAACTGAAGACGCCCGCTGAGATGCGACGCATCCTGCTCGAGAACCAGCCGAATGGCCAGTTGAGGCAGGAGCTGAGGCAGCCCCAACCACAGCCACAGCCACGCTCCAAGCCCACGCTGGAGGCCCGGCTGGAGCCGGTGCCGTTCCAGCGCAGCACCGTGGAGCGTCAGAGTCTTATCCCGCGCCGCGTCTCGCCGCCGGAGAACAATCTGAGTCGCTTCACGCGCTCCGCCTCCATGGACCGCAATCAGATCAAGCTGCACGGCCAGCGCACCCTGAGCCGGCTGGAGAGCGTGGGCCAGCGCCGTTCCGTGGCCTCCAACGAGGAGCGCAGCAGCAACAGCAACAGCAACAGCAATGGCAATGCCCGCAGCAACAGTTGCAGCTATCCCATTGCCACATCGACGCCAGTGCGCAAGGCTCTGGAGACGCAGTCGAGCAATCAGAATGAATGGGAGCAGCTGAGGGCGATCAAGGAGGTAACCGATAGACAGCTCTACAACAAGGTTATTCAGCAGCAGCAGCAGCAACAGCAACAGTTGCAGCGACAGCGCCAACGCCAGAGCGAGGAGAACATTTATGAGCATCTGCAGTCGCAGCAGCTGGCGGCGCCGGCGGCTTTTGTGCGCGGCTCCGTGCAGCGCAATACCTACGCTGGCGTCAGTGGACGCAATCGCCAAATGCTGCAACAGCAACAGCAGCAACAGCAACAGCAACAACAGCAGCAGCAGCAACAGTTGCCCGCGCGCTGCCAGAGCGTGCTGGACGAGCTGATAAGTCCGCCGGAGCGGGGCATGCGGCGCGGCTACGAGAGTGAGAACGAGAACGAGACGCCAGTGGTGCTGCGACGCAAGGAGTCCAATGCCGGGCGACGCATCGGCGGCCTGTTGACGCGCGACGAGATCCTGGAGAAGGTGAAGGAGTTCTGCCGCAAGTCCATCAATCGTACGCCAGCGCCGGCGGCCAAAATGCAGCCCATCTATGAGCGTCACAATGGCCAGCAACAGCATCCGGCGGACATTTCGCCCGTGTCGTATGCCTCCGTGGAGACGCACAAGCGTCCCGCCTCCCAGCTGAGTCTGGCGCGGCCCCAAGTGCCGCTGCGTGTCCAGAGTCTGCCGCGCTCCAGCTACGCCGCCGCCGCCTCGCCCATCTATGCGCACGTGAACAAGCGCAACAGCCTCCTGTCCAACGAGTCCGAGCAGTACGTGTCCAATCAGCAGCTGCTGCAGCGCCAATCGCTGGTCACGCTGACGCCCACGGAGTATGTGCTCATCCAGACGGAGGATGGGCTGCAGGCGGCCAAGCTGATCACGGACTATCAGCACAATAGCAACTTGTATATGCAGCCGCAGTATATACGGGCGAGTCCACAGGGCTACGTGCGCATCGAAGAGCTGGCAATGGCACAGCAGCAACAGTTGCAGCAGCAACAGCAACAGCAGCAGCAGCAACAGTTGCAGCAGCAACAACAACAGCATGGCCGTGCCACGCCCCTAATCCTTGATCGTGCCGGACAGCAGACAAGCCAAATATATTGGACGCCGCAGCATCAGCGGCTGCAGCAGACGCATCAAGCGAATCAAGTGAATCAGCTGACGCTGCAGAAGACACCGCGCATGTATCCAGTACCGGCGCCCAGGCTGCACATGCCACAGGGCTATGTCCTGGCGAATGGCCAGGCATATGCAACAGTTATGCCGGCGCCAAGAAATCAGTCGAACAGGCAGCAGTCGGTCAGGAATGCGTCCAATTGGGATTGCAGCTCGGAGGCGGGCGAGATAAGGCGCATACTAGATAAATCGTTGTAGGGTAAGTTAATCAAATTGTTTAAGAATAGCATAAGTGGCTAATATGTGGGCAAATTTAAAAATTGCGCCTTAAAAAAGTTTACGTGTGCCCGTATATACGACACACACCGAAAATGACTTAAAAAATACCCAAAACTACAGTATCGAACAGTGTTATCGATATATCGTCTCGTAGCGCAAAAAACATCTGCTTGATTGTGTATTGTATCTATGTGCGTGTAGTCCAAACACAAAGGTTGACGCGTTAGGTAGGAAATTGCGACGTACGTCCATAGCAGCGGCCAGCTGCAGACAGAGTTATTATCTACATTTGTGAGTTAACAACAATTGTCAGAAGATTCAAGGTCCTTCACTTATCAGGCGACAGCTTGATAAATCTGAATATTGAGAAAACCAAACGACGCAAGCACTAAAGTGAATTTCTAAATGTGAACGCGTTCACACACATACATATACGCGCTGTGTGTACATATATATGCATTGTTTTTAAACGAATCTGGTGAGTATGGGTTCAAAACAAACCGAGTTATCTATGTGTGTGGGTGTGTGTGTGCGTGAGTGCATGTGTCAGTGCGTCCACGTTAAGTACGTGCATTTGCACAACAAATGCAGAAATTTGCGTAATAACAACACACACACACATGCATGCACATACGGTGTTGTTATAATTCTAAAAGAAAAAAATACACCAAATCGAATCGCTAAATTTGTAACTTAAACTGTCAAACACATTCGAGACCTTTCACGCAAATGTACAATAAATATATTCCCAGGTAAAGATAATAGATATATACACATACATACATACAAATTTATATAGTCCGAGGCCCGGACAAAACAGCAGTAAATTCGCGCACACACACATGCACATGTACCTGCAAGTGCCAACAGTGCATGCATACATATGCAAATAAATACACACATACATACATACATGCATGAATGCATTAACATGAGCAACAGTGCAGCTCAATTCCTCGAGCTAAATACATGAGACTTTAAAAGAATATACATGTATAAATTGTATGTACGTATGTATTTAAAATTTAGAATGAAAATAGATAATTTATAAACAAAATATTGTGTTTACAAAAGTGGTATTAACTATTATTATATGAAATTTAGCCATGTGTCAAGAGTCAATCAAAATAAATAAGTAAAAAAAAGCTATTAACTCTAAAGGAGCATATTTTACACAAAACAGACAGCAAAAGATTTAGTTATAAGACAACGCATTTGAAAGTCATTAAATGGGTATTTAGCAAACCACATTTACGCACTAAGACAGACTATCTAACATTAAATTCGAAATAGAATAAATGACTATAAAACAGTTGCACTTTACAGTCAACAGTCAATCATCAAATGAATATATATATATATGTATAATAATAATGAAAAACTGATTCAGCACTAAAACACATTTTAGGCTGAAAACAGTCTACTATAAAGAATAAAATACAAATACATATGTATATAACACAGTAAAATCACAATCTAGTTGGGAAGTAGGCTTTTGTAAGAACTGTCAGTAGGAAAGTAGGCCTTTGCAAGAACAGTCAGTGTAGGCAGCGCTCGCTTAACAACACTGTTCAGTATCAGTCCAAAAAATATAAGTTGTCGACAACAATTTGTGAAAAATATTTTACCAAAAAAAAAAAAAAGGAAACATTTAAATATTCGCGCTAAAAAGCATTGCAATTCACTTAACAAATATTCGCATAAAGAATAATAAATTATTTGCAAATATTTGTTCAATAAATAAACAAAGCCAAAAAGACGTTGAAGTAATCTGCGTAAGAAGCAGCGAAATTCAGCTATAAACTCACAGGTTTGCCAGCACTGTTGAGCAGAGGCCGTGGCTAGTGACGCCACTGGCCATTGGCCCATTGGCTAGCTATAATTCTAGAGCGCCACGAAGGTCAATACGAAAATATCTTTGACTTATTCTGTTTCTTGTATGCATTTTTCAGACAAAGAGGCAAACAACGACGACGCAGCATGGATGAGGAGCAGACCAAGAGCAGCAGCAGCAGCAGTAGCAGCAGCATCGTCATGGACGATCAAAGCAACGCCGGCAACAGCAACGCCGGCAACAGCAACAGCGACAGCAATCAAATCAACAGCAACATAACCAAAGCACCGGAGCAGATGCTACCCATTAGTACATCGTCATCGTGGACGATCTTACCACCAGATAGAATCGAGTTTCTTGAGGCAAGCAGCAGCAGCGAGGAGTTGGAACAGCAAGCAAAGGCAAAGGAGGACGAGCAAAACAATGCAGAGTAAGTGCCACAGAAGAGAGAGAAGAGAGATACACAGTATATATAAAATCTCGATATTCACAGATGCAAGCTCGTCGAGGATGCAGACACCCAGGCCGAGGACGTCTCCGATGGCATATCGATAATCAGTGACTGCGAGAGCACTGGCCGCATTTCGCCGCATCCCTTTCTGCGCGAGCATCTCAACGAGCTCAGCTTCAAGTTCGATGAGGGCCATGGAGTGCCGCTGGTGGCCAATATGCCCAATCTGAATGCTGGCCAGGAGATGCGTGAACGTCGTCGCCGTGCCTCAAACCCCATCTTGCACCTCAAGAATAATGTGGCTCAGCCAGAAGCCCCGTCGACAGACATGCAACGTCGCCATCGTATGCTGCCGCTGGTGCATAACGGATTGACAGCCGTCTTCTATGTGGGCGCCACTTTGGCCGTGCTGGCACTTATTGGCCGACTGCAGAATCCTGAGTGGAAGGTGCTCTGCGGCAATGAGCCCGTTCCGGATGTGGCCCAGCGTCTGGAAGATCTGGAGTTGCAGAATAATCTGATGCGTGCCGAGATTGATATCATGTCCAAGCAGCTGCTTTATCTCAGCTCCATAAATGGACAGGGTCACGGTCCGGGCCAGGGTCAGGGACAGGGTCATGGTCATGGTCATGGCCACGGTCAAGGCCAGGCTCAGCCGCGCAAGCCGAAAACATTCAAGGCCTGGCCCGGCAACGGCGACTCTGTGGAACCGGTGGACATTACCAAGGCGGACCTGAAGCGTCCGTACAAGTGTCCCGATGGCAAGTATGTGGAAATCGCCGCCATGTGCATGGAAATAAAACCGCATGCCGAATCTCTAGCCGATGAGATTGGTGATGCGGTCAACGATGTGCTGCGGCAATCTCAAGCTTTTCACGACTTTGAAAAGGTCACCGAGCGGCTAGGCACACTCGCTGGCGAGGAGGAAACGCCCACTCCCACACCCGATGACGGTGCCAGCGATCCATCCAAAGCTTTCCATGTGCATGGCGACAAAATGCGAGCTCCGCCCCTCGAGGCCAACAAGCAACGCTATCCCAACGGAGATGCATCCAAGGAGCGCTACAAGACCAAATACAACAACAATGCAAAGTGGCAGGACTCCAAGGAGCACAAGTATGATTCCAAGGAGTACAAGTACAGCTCGAAGGAACGCCGCAATCGCATGCATCTGGACAACTCCAAGGAGCAGCGTCACGGTAGAAAGCAGCGCCATGATGGCGACGACGACGACAGCGCCAGCGGCGAGTGGCACGAGCGCATGATGCAGCATCGTGAGAACGCACGCCAGCGTCATGACAAGAAGCGCAACAACAATTGGTTCATCGAGCGCGGCGGCGGTCGGGAGCAGATCCGCTCCAGCGAGACGCGACGTTAGGGCAAGGCAGGAGTCACGGGCAGATATGGGGCAAGGGCATTGGGCGAGGGTAGTCTGAAAAGTTGACAATTTATGGCTAGTGTTTCAAGTTGTCAGAACTGCCCTCTTAGAGTGGGTATACGACAGGGTATTGGGGATCTGTTCTGATTGTTCGCATATTTTGAACCCAAAACTATAATCTTAAGTAATTGGATTCTTGTCTAGTTGTTGGTACTATTACGACGTTATATAGAATATCTCGATCTACTGACATCAAATGTACTATGTGCTTATATATAAATATATGTATATTGAATGTATGTATGTATTTGTCTCTTATCCTATGACAAACTAAAAACGCGCTATTTGATGTAAGAACCTTAACTATAATGAATAATAACGAGACGAAATGAAATATATATATATATATATATATATATATATTATGATATACTAGATCGAATCTAAGGTAACCCTAATTTAATTCCACATTGAATGTAATTGGGCTCTTCCTTTATCAATCAACACAATTTTTTTTTCGGCTTAAAATAAAATATACATATTTGTGATATATACACCTACACACTACTACTATGATAATTGTGTATGTTTTTTTTTATTATTATTTTTATTTTTTTTTTTTTTGTCTTAGGCTATAATATTAAATAATTGTACCATACTAGATATTCCTTGGAAGCCAATTCATATAAATATTTTTGTATGCATGTAATTCCTTATACAGAATATATATACATATATATTATATATAAATGGATCTACATATATGTGTGTTTGTGTATGTATGTACCTTTCTGACAATGATAAATAAATAAACCTATCCAAAGCACACGAAACGAAGTTAAATTTCAATCTTATTATGTAAAATGTGAAAATCTATTTATATACGCATTGAGGGGCAGGACTATGTGACACACATACAAATGTATATAAATATACATACATATATAGTAGCATAAGCGTTTGCCCTTTTCAGGACATTTTTGTATGTCAACTATATGTATGTGTGTAGCATGTACATATATGCGCGTGTATGTGTGTGTTATGTATGCACTTTCGTTTCTATGAGAAAGTTCCCTAGGTACAAAACGTTCGCTGTGTTGGGGTTGTCCTACGCTTACAGTTTTTTTTTTACTACGTCCCTAAGCTTTCAACATACACATACATATACAGAGCGTTATGCATGCAGTCGTGTGTGCGTATACAACAAAAGCACACAATATTATGATGATAAAACAAATTTAGCCATCGTAGCTGTCAGGAAAAAGCACAAGAGAAGCGAGCTGAGAGAGAAGACGAGAGGAGGTGTGTGAGCACGAGAGAGCACTGCAACGTTCGTGTTGTTCGTTAAAGACGACATCGGCACATCAAGCATTGTGCAGGTTGCTTTTGGTATGTTGTGCTGGAGACGAATTAGCTTTTTTCCGTCAATTGGCTTTTCCGAGACAATTGCGGAAATTAAGAGGCGGGACGGATTCTGGCTTTTGAAATGATTAGCTTTTTTCGATTTTTTAATACTTCGATTTTTTAATCGAATCAGTCTTTGATTAATTTGTATTTTTTTGTATAACGATGCTATTGCCTAGCTAATATGATGTTCGTAGTAGCACTAACCCACTTAAGCTAAGTCTTGCACAAACCTCTGCGCGCACCATGGTTAACATGGCGGTTGCCACTTGTAAGAAAAGAGCATGTAGAATCCGATATGTACAAAGGGTATGATTTTGAAAAGAAAATCAAGTCTTTAAATATCGATGCAGGCCTCGAACAAGAAATTCGTGCTCGCTGCTCTTCTTTTGTTATTGAACTTATCAAGCAGCTAAAGCAGAGGTAACCAATTTTTCAGATTCTTCTACCGACCGTTAAATAATTTTGATTTTATCTGCAGTCTCCCCGACAATTTTAAAATCTTAAAAAACATTGACGTTTTTTCCGTTGATAAAATTGTGTCAACTAAAAAAAAAGTAATTACAGAATTGTTGGAACACCTCCAAGTAGACAGAATAGCCGACATTGAGCGGCAGTACTATGATATTAATCTAGTTAAGTGGGAAAACGTTAATGACAGCTCCGAATTTTGGAATGAAGTCTCCAATTACAAGGATTCTGGCGGCAACCGCCGATTCCTTGACTTGGCAGCTGTTGCCCTGCAAATGTTTTCATTACCATGGTCCAACGCGGAGGTGGAACGCGTATTTAGCCAGCTTAACTTGGTAAAGTCCAAGTTAAGGAACTCAATGAGCCTAAGCACAATAAACAGTATTCTTAGCATAAGGTAATATTTTATTGAGAGTGAAAAGATGATACCGATATATATATTACTTTTTTATTTAATATAACACACAGATATGGTTTGCGAAGACTGGGCAAATGCTGCTATGAATACAAAGTTCCTTCAAATTATTTTCGCATGATAGGTACTAACAGGTCGTACGATTCTGAAACCGATGCTAGTCGCGAAGAATTAGATAGCATGCTAAAAATCTTGTAAATTAAAAAAAAAAAAAAAAAAACAATCAAACTATAATAACCGCTTTTTTTTAGGCTTTTTTGTAAAAATTTTCAGCTTTTTTTTCCGTTTCTTCCATCTAAAAACAGCTTTTTATTCTGGTAAAAAGTTGGCAGCACTGGCTGGGAGTGCGTAGCATGAGTGTGTGGGTGTTGTACAAGCGCGTATTTGTTTGTTGCTGGCTGACTGAGTTTCGCGTTCGCGCGTCAATTCAGTTTCATTTCAGTTACTACAACGATTTCAAGACCTACGGACGTTCTACACGGCGTTGGTAGCGCGCGCTGCAATTAAGTAACGGGACAGAGCGTTTTACAAAAATTACAATAAAAAACCCACACAACACACGCAAAACAAAAATAATACAAAATAAAATAAAACAAATTAGGTATTAAATTTAGGCAAAAAATCAACTTAAATATATGTACATAGAACAATAGCAATGCAAATGTAATAACTAAACCGTATTACACAACTCGACAACTCTCGCCCATCGTAATAAACAACGACAACAACAACAACAACAACAACAATAGCAACAGCAGCAACAACAACAACAACCGTAATTCAACATAATAAATACATTTGGTATATGCTCAAATAAATACATCAAATATTGTGTTGTGATATCCAAATCCAAAAGTAAATGTTAGTTTTGTCGTTCTTCTCTCACACATAGTACATATTAGTATATATATTTTTTTTATGTATTTTTTTTTTCTTAAGTAACTGTAATTTGCATTACAAATGCACATACGATGTGTGTAAATGTGAAAGATACTCGTATATACAATATACATACGTACATATACATGTGCACTACATAGACAGTGTGCGATAACTAGAAACCGACAACAAAACGCATTGAGATACATAGAGTACACAAATTTCGAGTCCGAATGTCCCTGTCCCTGTTCGCTCTCCTTGCCCCTGTCCCGTTTGTAGCAGAATCAGTTGCCGATTTGACTCCATTTCGTTTTCGTTATCGCTCAGTAGGCCAGTGGAGCTCGTGTTCGTGCTTCGGCCAGCTGTTGAGGCTGTCGCTCTTGCCCCCCTCCCCCGCAACTCAACACAACTCTCAGTCGCATCAAGTCATCATCCCGCGCAACCCCTCGAGCAAAAATGAATGCGGACACGTTCCATCAGCCTAGTGCTGTTGTTGCCTCTAAGTTATTTTTTACGTATTTGCTTCCCGTGCGCAGCAGCACACAAACACACACACACACAGCTACATCTACACCTACACCTAAACACATGCAAACGTACATATTGAAAATCAAATGAATAAAACAAGTGCGTCCTCTCATGCTCTCCCGCTCACTTATGGCCTGCTCTCGTTTCTGGCAGCAATTTGTCGTCATAGTCTGCACTCAGCTGTTAGCTGCTACGAGACTCGACGAGCAATACGTAAATAGGTACATACATACATACATACATATGTATGTGCGTGCGTACATATCCTAAGCATGTTTCTTCTGCACCAGAAAACTAAATGCTAAATACTCCTCTTATTATGTATTCAATTCGATTTCGATTAACCACAAATCCGTTTTAGTGGCTTGACAGTGTTAACATTTTTTTTTAGATATGTGTGCACATACATACATACATATATGTATGTACATATGTACAGGGATAAGTATGTATCGGAATGCATGTTAGCTTGAGTGTATATGTGTGTGTACAAACGTCATTTGGCATACATATGTACATACATACGTACGCTGTGCATAAATACATGCATACATATGTATGTACATATATAAATTCGTAGACGACTAGTGCATAAATATCTCTACAAATGTTAGATGTGATACTTACATACAGATATACATATCTACATACATATCTACAGTTGTTCATATTTACGTATTTGTCATTTCAATTTTCATGTGTGCAGAGATAAAAAAAAATCATGTGCTTTAGTTTTGCTGTCACTTATAGTAGGTACATTCGTACCGACATACATACGCACACATGTACATGCATATGTCTGTATGTGTGCATGTTTATTTTGTGTATGTATGTATGTATGCACACAAAAGCAGACAAAATTAGCAGCAGCGAACAGTTCCCATTGTATTTAATGTTGAATAACATCAGCTGTTTTCCGATACGATATTTGCCAATAATAACGTGCGTGCATTTTGTTATTGACAAAAACAAGCTCCGATAATAATAACAAAATTGTACGAGCAAAAGCATTTTAATTGTGGCAAATTGATAGAAATATACTGAGACACAGTGGTAAAGTTCTGAACAAAATGTGCTCAAAAGCACATACAGAACACGCACACAGGCACAGACACAGATACTACCATATTATACGCACGCACGCAGATGTAAACACATGCAAAGGCTGTCAGCTGTTTTGTGTTGTTATGCCAAATTGTCTTCAGCAAATTTTTTTGCTTGCCTGCTGATGATGACGATGTTGCCGTTACTCCTGCCAGATGTAGGAGAGAGCGGTGGGGAAGAGAGCTTTACAGCAAATACAGCGAAAACGTAAATAAGCGACAGCCGATTGTGAGAATGCGTAAGTGGGAGCAGAGCAGCGTGAGCTGTCGTAGCTTACGCCTCTCTTAGGGTGTATGTGTGTGCATTTGTCCGTGCCTGCCCGCCTTTGCATTTGTGTTAGTGTGGTACATGCTCTTCGGGGGCAAATGAGAGGCAAACGCTGCTCAATGTTGAGACGAGTCAGTGAAAAATATTTCCCGTCATATCTAGTGAAAAATAATTTAGTGTATTTACGATTTTATAATATTAAGTACACGATCAGGTGCTTATGTGCGCGCGCGTGTGTGTGTGCGTGTGTGTTAATGTAGCTGTATGTGTGCGTGTGCTTTGTGTCCACTCAATTTTTAAAGATGTGCTAAACAGCGAATAACCTAAAAGGAATTATGCAATGAATAGAAAAAAGGCTTGCGCTTAACTGTTTCTTTTTCTTTGGTGTAAGTGAAAATTAACACACACATACATATACTTAGACTTACATATAAAACCCATGTGAAATATGTAAATGCGAAAGTGCAACGCTAAAGATAAACAACGAAAAGGTTGAAAAACAAAAACAGTGAAATTTATTGGCAAGCTAAATGAACAAAAAAAAAAAAGAAAATCAGCTGCACAAATGTACACATATGTACTTAAGTAAATATAATTGTACATCTGTGTAAATGTATGTGTGTATGTTGGTATTAGTACATCACGTTTGCCATTTATTTGTATTTATGTAATCGTCTCTGTTGCTCTCTGTTGAGAGTTTAGTGCCAGCTGCAGAAGAACAGTTAAAGTAAGGGAATTCGAACAGTTGTTCAATACTGCATTAACAACTGTGGAAACACAAACACACGCACATACATATATAGTATAAACATATGTATGTACATACGTGCATAGTCAGCGTGATGTAACAACAACAACAACAACTGTTTCTGACACTGACATGTGAACTGGATTACACATATTATTGGCAGCATAAAGAAACAAGCAAGAATAACAAAATAGAAAAAGCAACAACAACAACAACAACAAAATACGTCCTCCCACTTTATATACAGACATGCAAGCTAACGTATATACATACATACACAAATAGTCATTAGTCTGTATAGTGCATATACATATGTATGTATGTACGTACATATATACCAATATGGTTTTACGTACGCTCTAATTATCGACAAACAAGCTATTCGAAGGCCACTCAGATATTTAGATCCGTAGACATCTAGCGATAGGACTGTGGCATATGCCCTACCTTACCTTCCCATTATCACGGTGTATTCATAATCGACGGCTTAAGAGTTAATTAACTTAAAGCTATCTAATTGAAGAAACCAGAAAGTAACGGCAATGACAACGGCAGCAGCAGCAGCAGCAGCAACAACAACAACAACAACAATGACAATGACAACAACAAATACTCTAACACTTTTAATTGACTGCACGAACAATGCCATAATATCACGCAATTCCAAAGCCAACCCATTTGAAAGCACTTTGTCGTGCCCTACACCACAATATGCTATATGCCACATAACGGTAATGCTGTAAAAGTTTCTAGACCACAAACAGCAACAACAACAAATTACGCAAACAAGAGTTGTAGCCAATGATCAGCTAGTCAATACCCTGCATACGATTGAAATTGTTATTAAATATATATATTCGATATATATCGAACGTCTGATACATTACAAAAATATGTATTTACATATAATATTAGTATGCCAAGATATTAGCCCATCATATATACTATACAAGATAAATTGTCTCGTAATGCCTACAGGGTATAAAAATAAAACAGCAAAGAAATGAGAGAATTGCTAGCGAAAGACATAGGAATTATATTATTAAATGATTTTCCATTCAAGGCTCTCAATAAATTGAAGCTTTAAAACAAATGTGAAGCAAACAAAAATGTGTTTTCAATTAAATTAATTGCATTTGTGTTCGGAGAGATTTCAACTTTTAATTAATTAATATTTATGTTGATTTTTTCTTTTACAAACATTTCATTAATAATTTTATGCCTTTTTGTGGCCCATGAAAAACAAATCAACAATTTAATTGAAAAGATAAGCTGATAAAACTTTGATGGAAACTTTGATTTTGGTCAGGGGGAACCTTTTCCTTGAAAACCCATCATATGACCCAAAGGGGAAGGCTTTTGCTATGCCAGCAGACACAGTGAAAGCCCAATTGACGAACAAGTTCCGTTACACGGATATTACTTTTTATCTTCAATCGACTTTTTTTTATTGCTTTCGTATTTGATGCAATTATTGGCAGGAAAAATCAACAAACGAGAATAATTCCTTTTGAAATTGCAAAAAGAAATAATAAATACATAGATCCATAGAAACTGGAAAAAGCTGGCATTGGAAATTTCAATTTGTAAGTCGTTGTGCTTAATCTCTTTCTTATTTAACAGATAGAAGACTAATGTGTGCATATAATGTATGCATATATGCATATACATATATGTATGTATATGGTAGTTTGGTAGTTCCGCTTAATAGAGCTTTCACTGTATATGGTTACATGCATAGCTTTGAAGTCCGTTGGTTCTATAAATACATTTCGCTTGAAGTATATTTGGACATTCAAAAGCATTTTGACAATTTGTTGCACACAGCAACCAAGCAGATAATTATCATCAACAAACCAAAAGCAAGCCAACCAAACCAAACCCACCCACCCACCACCTAGTCACCATCCCTCCATTGATGATGATGATGATGATGAACATGCTTCCAGCCAGCATTAAATGCCATGTAAAAGTAAACACAACAACATCTGCGCCTCGCTCGCTCAGCTCTCAGCCGTCGCTCTCTCGCTCTCGCTCTCGCTCTCCTCGTCGCACTCTTTCAGCGGCGTCAACGTCGTCGTCGTTGTCGTCGTCGTCGTTGTCGTCGTTGTCGCCGTCGCCGTTGCCGTTGTCGGCTGCTCTTTGCCACACAATAAAAATCAATAAAATCTGGGCCACCAGTTTTAAAGGTTGATTTAAAAGGTATGGCGATGCCACTTTGACCTAACTCTGCACACATGCATAAAGTACATACGCACACAGACACACCTTATCATACATTGAGGGTGGTATGTGTCTGTGTGTGTGTGTATGTATGTGTGTATCTCAGTATATAAATAAACAATAATGAGCTATCAACATCCGGATGTTGCCTACCCAGAGGGGCTTTATTAATTACGACCATCTGGCAGCTCTATGGATTGCACTACGCCAAGGAGATTTGTCTGCATCTTATGTAGCGACATCTGCCTACATGTCCATAAAAGTGAAAATTGAGCTTTTTCAAGTTCACACAAATTCACACACATACACATGCATGCATGCCTATTCGTAGATACATATAAATACATGCAAAGTGTAATACTTATACATAAGTACACACATACATACATATGTACATATGCTGTACTCTATTTCTGTACTAGCATTTAAGCTGGTATTAAGCTCTCTGGGAATATGTCAGTAGCTTTTCTTAGGCTTAAACTTAGATCATGGAGTAGACAATATATTTTTATTAATTATATATAATATCAATTTATAAATCATAAGTATACCATTGGTATACTATGTACAATTGAAAATATAAATTTATTTGAAAATATTTCCTGAAGCACCACTTCAATAATGAGTAATCTATAAGTAATTATAATTGGCTCTTATCGTTAATAAGATATCACGTAAGTGATTGCAATTATATATAATACATACATATATACATATACACATGCCACAGCTGAGTATTGATAAGAAAAAATTCATCAAGTTGAAACATATACAATTTATTTTCTTACGGGCTTTCATATCATTCAAATATATATCATAGGGTATTCGCCCGTCGGTGTTTACTATGCTTGCCTTTGCCTCGCCTTCGTCTGTTTAAATGTATGTGTGTGCGTGGCTATTATTAAGCTAAGTTTCCCATAGCGCTGAGCTTTGAGTCGTACGGCCTTCAGCCAGAGCGCAGACTTGCAAACACACATACAAATGTACCTATATACGAATACATACATACAGCTGTGCTGCTATATATGCATACATACATATATCAATGCATTTAACACAGCTGCAATAGCGCGATTAAGCTGTACATGCACTTGTACACATACATGTGTATGTATATATAGCCATGCATAGCGGTGTGCTTGTGTATGTGTAGCAGCGTTTTAAATGTCATTGCGCATACGCACAAGCAATTTGAGCAACAAGAACAACAGCAGCAACAGCAACAACGACAACAACAGCAGCTTTTGCTCTTTGCTCTTTCGTTCGTATACGTCGCTGCTCCAATTATGAACTGCAGCCGAGGAAAAAAAAAAGGAAAAAGCAACAACAACATTTCGCTATTTGTTCTTTGCTCTTTCGGTGTTCGCTCTCGTCTTTGCCCCAATTACGAACATGCAGTTCGGCTTTCGCTCTCGCCTGGACTAGTTTTTAGCTGCTCTCTTTGGGATGGCCATGGTTAACCTATATTCGCGGCTGACATTTAGGTGCAGCGTATTGGGCACCCGTCTGCAACTGAATGACGTAGCTAGCTGTTTGTGTGTGTGTGTGTGTGTGAGTGTGTATATACATAAGTGCAAGTAGAGGCCGTTTTTTATGAGATTTTAAAATATTCATTGAATGGAAGAAACCGGGTACTCACAATTAGCGTGAGAAATAACAAAGACTTAATTAGTCAATTGATTGGCTTTAAGCAGAATCCAGAATCCATAAATTCGCATGGATTTATAGTAAATAAGGTGAGGACTTTATAACGGTTTCACTTATGAACAATAATGCCTTTAGTTAGGAAATTTGAGACGTAACTTAAGAAAACAATTTTGGTTAGGTAATTTGCTTCATTTCTTACACGAGACATCTTAAATGCCTAAGGACTTTACAACTGTTTCACTTAGAAAAAGTCTGTTAGTCAGGAAATTTAGTACATTTATTGTATCGGACTGGATTTCACTATAAAACCGTCAATTTCTCAGTGAGCCAAAATGGAGCACTGCGCACAATTTTACACCTAATTGAAATTTACTTAACCGTCTTCTGAGCACACACACACATAGAATTTGGTTAGCCAAAGTCAATCCGATTTGCTTTAGATAGTCTCTGTAGTTTCAACAATGCGACAGATAATGGGTATATCTTCTAGATGTGTACCGTTGCTGTTGGTCTCAACCAATGTGCTCTGCACATAATCATGCTTGAACTTCTCCCAGCGGCGCGTCTTCATGAAATGATTGAACAGCTCCTCGCGCGACGGTATATTCGTTTCCAGCGAGAATCTGCGTCGCAACCAGATGTGGCCCGGATTCTGTTCCGTTGCCATGAGCCAATAGCGAGGCAATAGCAGACATTGCACCACGGTGCGGGCCATTATGACACGATGGGTGATTTTTTCGCCCAGGCCAAAGATACCGCCATAGGTCATGGAGCCGACATCTATGAAATGCGTCTCTGTGGGCTATCAAAACAAGATTGCTTTCAAATAAATACAACTAACTGTGCTGGTGTCCTAGATATCGTCTAACTAACCATATTTGCTAAACTCCTCTTCTCATGGCGGATGTGAAATCCCAGCAGCGAGCTTGAGCTATCGTCTGAATCGCCTGAGCCCGATGCATCTGTAGCAGCAACAGTTACGTTCTTGGTCCTGCTCAGCTTGGGACCGATTACGGTCGTGGTGAGCTCCACCTCGCTCAATGGCTGCTTATCGATTATCGTAGAAGATTTCGAAAATCTCGTTGTTGAGCTATTCGGATCGCTATTCTTTGTGCTTCCGTTTTCGCTTTTGACTGACTTATCATCATCGATCACATCGTCCTCATCAATAGAGGCAACCATACCCTCTTCGTCCTCCTCGTAATCCGCCTTCCACATACTATTCATTGAATGCTTGTGTATTGGTGTTATTCGCCTGGAGGAGCCTCGTAACTTTTTTTTACTCGAACTGACTAAGGTGTCATTGGCAAGTCCACAAGCAATTTCAATTTCTCGCAGACCCGTTTTACGCTTCTGAAATTGTATAATGAATTTAGATGCTATCGATGAGTTCAATAACCCGAAATAAGGCATAAATACCGCCTTTTTTAGCAGCCTAGACTCCTCGGTGTTCAGGTCCGATGACGATGCCAGCAGTTCAGCGATATTGAACTCCGATTCAGATTGTTTATCCTTTCTTTGCGCTTCGTCGAGGAATGAGCTATTGAATGATCGGGCCGATTTTGTGGGATTGACAAAAATATCCTGTTCCTTCTCCTTAACAGAGATCAATTCGTACGTTCTTGTGCCATCCTCTTTGATCACTCGCTAACAACAGATAGAATAGATAATATATGTATACATATATAGCATATATAGTAGCATCTCTACTTACGAACATTTTGAGGCACTGTAAAACTACGCACTCGCCGCTCAATATGAAGTGAACACAGCTGACAGCTCCCCTGTCCTCCGAGTAGATTGACTGCAGTGGATCGTACTGCTCCAGCTGGCAATAGGCGCATGCTCGCACCATCTAAAACATATATTCATATATACATACATATATCTGATTATATATACATGTATATATATAATATATTTCTAACCTGCTCTTCACTGAAAAAACTGAAATATGTTAACGAACGAATTGCCATTTTTTTTTGCTTCCATTGTTTTCTCATGAATTTACCCAAGACTGTTTTGAACTCATCGTCGGTAATGGAGAGAACCTCACAGTGTGCTACGAAATGGAAATGGGCATTTAGTCTGAGATTTTATCATCGTTGTCATTTCCGAGTCTCAGCACTTACTAAGCGTTACATAAGTGTTAAGTCGCAGGCAGTCCTCGAGCAAGGCCACATCGCCTATGACGTCGCCCACGCCCACAATCGCCTCGGAGACCATGGTCGTTTTCTTTGTGCTCTAGTAAACGTAAATTATCGTAAGATAATTATAGCAAGAAAATCCTAGTATGACCCTGAATGTGGGCCGGGTCAAGGGATTACTTTAAATGTCACTTACTTCGCTTTCCCTCTCTTCCTCTCTATCTCTTTCAGTTAAAGAGACTGATGGAATGAGATTAAGAGCAAAAGAGAACATATAAATAAAAGAAAACGTGTAAATAAAGAACTGGAGAGACAGGGAGGTAGAGACAAAGAATGATAGAAACAAGGGGATGGATAGAGATTTATATAAATGTCAATAGAATGAGGGAGAACAAAAATAATAGGACATATGCATAGAGAATATATGGAGAAATATATGAGAATTCATTTCTCAGCTATTTTGGACGCACCTTATCGATGACGTTTTTCCTCATTTCAACCTCGCCAGATATCATGAAGTAAACCGTAATCGGTATATCATTTTGTCGTATTAGCATTCGATCTTCTCCATAGTTGGAGTACCTTAAATACGGTATTAGCCGGACTCGTAGTTTCTGTAGACCCAATTCATACTGGTAATTGGAATGTCGATATGCTACTAGGCAAACACTTACTGGAGGCAGATGGGAGAAGCACGGCAGACCAGCTACAATTAGGCAGAGTTTCTTACGATCCTCAACCGTGCGGTTCGCATGGGGAGTTCGCAGCAAAGATTTTTCCTATGAAACATAAAGAGATCTTAAGTAGAATATATTGTGAATCGAATATCGTAAAACGAATGTCACAAATCGTATATCGTAAATCGTATATAGCAAATTGCATATCGTATATCGAATATATCAAGTTGAACATATTCACCGCAACTGTCAGCACTCCGGTCTTCCGCTTCTGCCTGATGAGAAAGGCAACGTTCCTCTTAGCATTCATCACGATGCCCTGTTCCTCGGGATCATCCATCCATTGCTGATTCAGCATCACATTTAGCACCAATCTCTTGAAGCGCAATCGAATATTTCGCTTACGAATTTGCTTTTCATCTAAATCGCGTTTTTTAGGTAGCATTGTTATTAAGACGTAAACTTCCCGAAAATTTTTATAAATTTTTTATTTTTTTAGTTTTTACTGTTTAATATGTTTTTTGGTATTTCTTGTTTTTTTTATTCGTTTTTTTGTGTGTTTTTATTTTTATTTTGTTTATATTGATACCATGAGTATACAACAAATAAAAGGATTATCTAAAATAAACATAAAAGAATCGCCTGCTTTGATGTAAATGGAATTTTGAAGAAAGCAAAAGGAAACTCTGTTTCTTTTTTTTTATTATTATTATTATTTGCATAGTGAGGGAGTCCATTCGATTGCTAAAATCTTACAATAGTATAGTTGCTTAGCTATATTTTTCACAATTACCATATAGTATTTATATATTTCAATCAAATTATTTTATATATTTATATATTTTTCTTTTATTTCCAGGTACATAAACTATTAAACATATAATTCTTATGAGCACTGCACACCGCTGTGAGCACACACACAGAGGGAGAGCGAGAGAGAGAGAAAATAGCCAAAGACAATAGACTACCAAGAGCAATAGACAACCAAAACATATAGATGTAGATAAATATACAAGCATAGAGAAACATATGTAAGCAGATATGTATATTTAAGGTATACAGAAGTCACATACATACATACATATGTGTATATATAAGATCTAGTTAGCCATGCCCGATAAGTCAACTGAATGAGGAATAGTTAGTAAACCAAAATAGAGCACACAACTCTCGTTTGACACAGAGAAACAGTTTGATAAATATATTCACTACAGCGTGTAATACACAACAACAGAAAACAGACATTGGACCTAAGCAAAAACAAGACAAAATACAAAAAAAAAGTCAACAAATTAATCACACATACACACACGCACACGGCATAAACCAGAGAACAAGAAGAAAAGCCAAGAGCAGATCAAGAAAGAGAAAAATTATTAACAAAAAACCAAAAACCCAAAAGTTTTTCGACCAAAACAAAACAAACAAAAAAAAATAAATAAATAAAATAATAAATCAATAAAAATAACTTAATAAATTAACTAAAATCGCATAAAATCAAAATAAAAAAATTCCAAATTTAAGTTAATAAGTGAACCGTTAAATACGTTAACTGCCCCGCATAAGGAGAAAAAAAATTATTTTTAAAAAACTTTTTTTTTTTGCAAATTTGAATTTCGTCTGAAGAAAGAGTTGCATAAATATCTCTATATATATGTTGTACAACTATATACATATATATAGCTTGTAAATATATGTATATATATATATATATATAAATATACCTATATATATATATATCTATAAATGCATATATATATACAGTAGATCAAGCGTCGATCGTGTAACAAAGCTTGCGGAGTCTGGGGGCGGCCATCAAAATGCATATTGAAATACAAGTGGCGTTGAATTTTGTCATTTCGTATCTGTACAACAAATTGCCGCGACGTCGTGTGAACATATTCGGGGAGGAGCTAGAGAAGGCGTTGCGCGACAAGTTCCAAGGACACTGGTACCCAGAGAAGCCCTTCAAGGTGAGCTTAAAAAGATAATAAACATCATGGTTAATATCTATCAATCATTACATATCATCTATCATCTATGATCTATTATCTATTATATTTCTTATATCTAATATCTTATGTCTTATATCTTATATCTTATATCTTATATCTTATATCTTATATCTTATATCTCATATCTTATATCTTATATCTTATATCTCATATCTTATATCTTATATCTTATATCTAATATCTTATATCTTTTATCTTATATCTTATATCTTATATCGTATATCATATATCTATTTATCTATCATCTATCATCTATAATCTATAATATATAATCCTTAATCTATCATATATCATATATTTCCTCATAATATCATATATAACTAATATTTCTAATATTTACACCTCCTTTGTAGGGCTCGGCGTACCGCTGTCTCAAAACTGGCGATCCCATTGATTCGGTGCTGGCTCGTGCGGCGCGCGAGAGCGGCGTACCCATAACCGATATACTTGAGAATTTGCCCAACGAGCTGTCCGTCTGGGTGGATCCCGGCGAGGTGTCCTATCGCATAGGTGAAAAGGGCGCTGTTAAGGTGAGACTCTCTCTCTCTCTCCCACTCTATCTGTCTCTTTCTTTCCCGATAACTAATGGTATTTCCGTTTCAGATACTCTATACAGAGAACAATGATAATCCCGAGGATAGTCATTCGGCCGATCGTGAAGTTACCAAAACGTTCAATCCGGAGGCTCAATGCTTCCGTCCCATCGATGTGGTCAACACGACCATGAATAACCTGAGCTTAAGTCCCAAGGCATTGCCGTTGCCGTTGCCGCTGCCATTGCCATTGCCGCTGCCGTTGCCATTGCCGTCGTCCGGCTCGTCGCCACACTCGGCCGCCTCGAGCGGCTCGCCCACCTACAAGGGCAGCCCGAATCCCAATGGCGGCGGCAGCGGCGTTGCCGGTGCCGGTGGTGCTGCTGCTGGCTCCAGCGCTGCCGGAACTCACTCGGGCAGCAGCAGCAGCAATGCAGCCACAGCCAATGCTACAGCCACCGGCGGCGGCGGCGCGGGCTTTGTGCAGCGCGCCGCCCAGGCACCGCTCACATTCACCACGGCCACCTTTGCCCAGACGAAGTTCGGCAGCACCAAACTGAAGACTAGCTCCAAGCGTACCAACAGGTAAGAGAGACTGCAGGATAGAGTATATATATATATATATATGTGCATAAACTGATTCATTCATCTTGTATAGCAGCTCGTATCGCATGTCGCCCACTGAGTTCTCCAACTACATCAAACAGCGTGCGATGCAGCAGCAGCTGCACCATGGCCACACCGTGGGCGGCTCCTCGGCATCGGCATTCGGTGGCCTGGATGCCGTATCGCCCGCCCGCTCCCTCTCGCCGAATCCGCTGACCTTGGCCGGCAATCAGGGCAGTGGACCGAACGTCGCCCCACCAACTGCAGCCGATCCGTTCTACTATTCAAACATTTCGATGGGCCTGTATCCGCAATACAATGGACAGCGTGGTCTATACGAGAATCATTTTAATGCGGATGCGGGCAATCTGGGACTGTTTGGAGCTGCAGGCGGAACAGCAGCAGCAGCAGCAGCCGCCGCCGCCGCCGCAGCAGCAGCTGCAGCAGTCGTCAACAATGGGGGAGCCGCTGCAGCTGGCAGCAATAGCTTCAGTACTTACCTGGACCCATGTTACTTTAGCAATGGTCATGTCAACGTGAATGCCAATGCCGCAGGCGCCACTATGATCAATCAACAGCAGCAGCAGCAGCAGCAGCATCACCTCCACCAACAGCAGCAACATCATCTTCTTCAGCAACAGCATTTGGAGCATGCCAACAGCAGCGATAGTTGCTTCGGCCTGGATACGGATTGCAGCGTCATCGTTGGCATCGAGGAGTCGCCCAATTCGGCTGTTGGCGTCGCTACTGGCGAATCGTCCACCGATAATAGTCCAATAGCCACGCCCACAGCTGGCATTGCCGGCAATGTGGCCAACAGCGGCAGCGACAGCAACAGCAGCAGCAACAGCAACAGCAACAGCAACAGCAACAGCAACGGCAACAGCAACAGCAACGCAAACGGCAACAGCAACAGCAATCCTCAGGCAGACGTAACGACTGCCAGCCTAGCAGCAACAGCAGCCCCATCAGCTGCAGCGGGCAACAATCAGCCGGACAGCAGCAATACGGCAGCTGCCAGCAACACTAGCAACAATAGCAAACTGATCGATGGGCTCAGCTCGTTCTATGGCAGCGGCTCCACCTACCAGCAGCTGCTGGTGGCCAACTAGAAGCAGCTGAAAGCACCGCGACAACAAATCACCGCAGACGAGAAATCGACGTTAACCGGAAATGCAATAAAAAATAATAAAAACAAAAAGACGATGGCGACAAGTGTTCAAGGCAACAGCAACAGCAACAGCAAAAGCAAACGAAAAAGCAAAAGCAAAAGGAAAAGCAAGCGGCCAAAGTCATCTTAACTTTAACTAGATATAAATGTTAAACGGGTCAACAGCAGACTGACCCAATCATAAAAATTTAACTAGAGAAGGAAAGGTCTATATATATATAGAAAGCAAGTCGGAATGGAGTATGTGCTGGCTGGGAGACGAAACGAATGACATTAGACAGAGAGAGAGAGAGAGGAATACATGCCCATATATATAAACAGACAGATGTATATCATATAGATGTATATCTCTATATATGTATATACAACTGTATGCGTGTATATGTGAAGCATCTGAAGCGGAAACTCCAGCATATATTACCAAGCAACAGCCAGCAGAGACAAGAAATCAACTCTCAAGCAACAAATAAGCAGAAAATATACAAAATCGAATAGATAGTGTATATACAGAAATATGTAATGCTCTGTACTTGATTTGATGTGCATATATGTATATATGTATGTATCTTTATATGTATATATATATAGATATATGTATATATATATATATATATATATATATTCTTATAGGGCATGTGTGTGTATGTAGACATATTTATTTTGTTATTCACATATTATCTATATTTATATATATATATATGTAAATGTACTATATATGTATGTATATATATATAGTGATTGTGAAAGTTTATTTAGGCATAGATATATAAACATATATATATATATCTATCAATATTAACATTTAAAGCACGACATTAAAGAACATTAACAACTAGAGACGAGATCCTTTTTAGAATTTCTAAACTAATTGTTTTCCAATTGTTATACACATATACTATATATAAAGAAATAAGAAAAACAAAAACAAAAACAAAACAAAACCAAAAACTAAAAACTAAAAACTATGAAAAAGAAGAGAGTCAAAAAAAAATTAATTTAGATAAAATCCTCTGACATTAAGTTTTTTAATAAGTTTATAAGTTCTGTTTTTTGTATCAAATGGAAAGAAGAAACACAAATCAACATATGATCGATATGGACATACCCTGTGAAGCCTAACGCTAAACAACCCAACTCTCTATAAATATGTTTATCTGATATTTTGTTGCAAGTTTTTATAGCTGGTGTTACTGCCATGAATAGCAAAGTTTTCTCATTTTTCTACCATTCTCATATTTTGTTTTTTGTTTATTTTTCCTTCTAGGGTATGTCGCGCATGTGTGTATTTGTGTGCGTGTGTGTATGTGTGTGGGTGCGTGCGTGTATTACTATTTGACTTTATTTTTTTATATGTATGTATATCTATTTTTATATGAACATTTGTAACTTTTATAAAAAAACAAAAACAAAAAAACAAACAACGTAATGAAAAAAAAAAACAACATTTTACACTTTTTATACGGGCTTACGTAATATACCTTGTGCTATATAAATGTTTACTTTAATTTCCAACAAAAAAACACAAACTGAAAATTGAAAAAAAAAAAATAAAAATAAAAAAAGGCATTTTTATTTATATAAATTAAATAATCTAAACATATATATATATGAAATATGTATATGTATGTATGTATGTGAGTGTGTTTGTGTACGTGCGTGAGTGTGTGTGCGTGTCTGTGCCTGTGTGTGTAGCTATTCAATCTAACCTAACATATGTCAATGCATATACCAAAAAGCCTAATTTAAAGAATATTCTAAACAAATTGAGAATTCAAGAAATATATTGAATGTATATATATAATATATACATATATGTGTGTGTATGTATGTATATGTACATACATAGTGTATATGTTTACATACATATATGAAACAGCGGTCAACAAATTCCTTCTAAATAGCAAAAAAAAAAAAAAAGTTATGAAAGTCTAGTAAATAAATCATTCAAGTTATAATATTTACTAAAAATAATAGAGAAAATCTGTATTTAAAAAATATTTATTTTATTAATTTCATATATATTATTATTATTTTTTTTTTAATATTAAAATAAATACGAATATACATATATGTTTTTTCATATTTATTGTATATATGTATATACACCTGCGGTCAAACCAATAGTAGTAGTAGTACAGTTGGGAAAAAATCTTAGTGATAAACCCAATATATTGAAAACCATTTGGAACTTAATATATATTATTAATTCTACTACTATTTTTATGGCCGTAGCTGTGCATCAAATGAATAAATATGAAATTCATAAAAAATATCTATCGACAAAGTAATTAAATCTATTTTTTTATAAAGTAAATAAAAAATATATAAACGTATATGTATATATATATTTTGTATTATTTTTTTATTTTTATTATTAAAAAAAAGTATACATATGTGTAAATATGAAATACAATTTTATTTTGTTTTTATAATTATATACAAATTTGTTTTCTTTTATTTTTTTTATAATCCATAACTTAGAGTTAGGTTTCTAATGCGAAAAATTAGTTTGATATATATGTATATATACCTACACATACACACACATACATACAAACAGCACACACTCTCTCATACACAGATCCTATCCTATGCATGTGTGTGTGTCGCCTAAAAACTTACCACTGAAATGGAAATTTAAAGAAACATTTAAGTACCTTAAAAAGCTTCTAACTAACTGTACTATAACTAACTATACTAACTGTTATGATGCGAGTGCATGCGAGTGCAAATGATTTGTCTATGAAATATAAAACTCATTTACATGCAACATTTCGATCATGATAGTACGAAAAGTACCTACAAAACAGATAAAGAAAGAGGAAAAGTAATTGAAAAAAGAAAAGTAAATAGAAATTAAACACGAAAAACTTTTAGACAAACTAGAATTGAATTACAATTTTGTACTTTTATATATGTATATGTATGTATACATATAAACAATAAAGAGACATATGAATAATATATATCTAGATATATACTATATCTATCTCCCTCTCTGAATGTATAGAAAACAAATTCTCAATGTTTATAATGCTATTTAGTTAAAGCAAATTTGTTAAATCCGTTTTATATGCATATATAAATATATAGTATATCTAAACATATTCTAGATCGATGTGTGTATAAGCTAAGCTAGGCCTAATGACGTTTTTTTTTTTTTTTTGTTTTTTGCTAACTGAAATTAGGCACTCTCCAATTGTGATAGAGTAGATAAATGTATATATACATACATACATACATCCATATATAAATATAAATAAATGGAAATAAATCTATATAAATCGGATGAGCGGGAGAAATACATAAATGCCTCTGTATGCCCCACTAATAAGTTATAGCCCACGACTGTACCTAGTGCAGACCTATATATGTATGTATAAATCTGTATGTACATATATATATGTATGTACGTTAGACCCACAGAACGAAAGTATATTAATTATAGCAATATTAAAATTGAATAACAAACCTACCAAATAAACAAACAACAAGAAACACAAAAAAGCTACAACAATAATTAACAAAAATTATAAATAATTTATGTAAATATAGAAAATTCTATATACATATATATAGTGAAGTATTCATGAAGAAGTCTTATAAATAGAACAAGAATTATGAAAAAAAAAAAAAAAAAAAAACAGAATTGCTCAACTTTAGTTAGTGCGGATAATCCAGCAACTATCTATATATACATAGATAAACAGTTATGTACTTACATACATATATTCAGCCGAAACTAACAGAATTTATATATAACAAAAAAGGAAAACTGAATTATGAAAATTTAAATTTTTATCTGAATCTTCATGTCAAAGGAAAAAAACTAATTTTTTTTTTTATTTTGTACCTCAAAATGTGTTTCTATGTGAATATATGTATGTGCATGCTAGTGTATGTATGTATATCATCAAATTAAAGTAGTTAAAAAATAAAAGCAAATGTTCTTATGTATGTGTGTATCGTAACATTTAGGTAGTTAGAAAACAATTCATTTAAAATTAGATATATTTTTTACCTACATATATTAATTAAATTGTTAAGCTTTTTCAAAAAAGAAAAAAAAAAACAAACATCTAAATGTCCATTACATCTATGATTATGTATGTATGTGTGTGTGAAGTTTTCGAAATCCTTTTCAATGAATATGCATGTGGGTGTGTGTATGCAAGCAAAACAAACAAGGCTCATGCAATCCAGGCATGCACACATACATACACGAAAGCAAGCTCGTATGTATGTGTGTGTGATCTATGCGATACCCGCTATCAAGAGCTCTCCCATCCCCTAAACAGTTCCAGTTCCAGTTGAGTTTTGAATACGCATAGCATGAACATTAAATATTTAGAAGAAAGGCGAAGCTAATGATACATACATACATACATATTTGATTATAAGCGTGTCTTTTTTTATACTCAAACATATGTACACATATGTACATTTGTTTGTTTTCAACAATTATTAATTAAATAAATGCATATCAGTGAATACAATAATGAGAAATCGACAAACAAACAAAGAAACATACAAACATACACACATGCATACATATATGTATATGTACATACATAAATATGAAATTGAAAGTGCTATATAGATGTACATACATACATATGTATGATTGTGTATGTACGCAAAAATTAGTAAATAAAATATTCAATCAATTAACACAACAACAGAATGCAAATCTAAAATTGTGTACATATATAAACCAATAGAGTTAATATTGTAAATGTAACATATACATATACACATATGTGTACATATATGTATCTCTATATAAACGAATATAGATTTATATACATACATATATGCATGTATTATGTATAGAAAAGTAATAACTTCCATATTGAGTATTTTTCATATTACCTTTAATAGAATAAAGATTATCGTATTATTCAAAAAAAGAACAAAACTTGACTTTGCCTTTTAATTATTTGTTTACCTTGACAATGGTATAGTAACATGAATACATATTTTACTTAAAAGTTAGGCCAGTTCAGGTAGAGCCGCATCAAAAACTAGTTCCGGAACGAAATAGCGCATCACTCTTTGCATATATACATTTTAGCGTTGACAATATCAGCATGAAACTGCGATGAAACTGATTCATGCGTGAGCATGAAAATACGATAGTTGTTATCGGTCATCCCTACTTTTGTTGTTGTGTCAAACTTACTTTGCTGACAACGTTGAGTTGTTTTGCTCATTCTAACGAAATATCTGCTGCGGTATACATAGTCTATAGTCGGAAACTGAAAAATTATAATAGAAATGTCTGAAGAAAAGAAGGTAAATATTCTACGAAGTTTGTTTGTTTCCAGGTAAAAATTGTTCGTGAATAAATTGTGGCTAGTGCGAAAAAAGCCGGCGTGTAGTGAATATACATATACACACACACACACACTTGCAAGCGCGATTGTATGCGCCAAATACCAAAAGAAAAAAATGAAACATGTTTTCAATAATTTAAGCATGGCAAAAACAAATTTAGTCTCAACTTTTTTTTATGTTGAACCGTGATTTTTTGTTTTTGTATTTATGTAAATATATAATGGATTGATATATACAATTTAAATATCTGATTATTTTGATTGCCGCTTAGACTGAAACTGAGCACATCAACTTGAAGGTCCTGGGCCAGGACAATGCAGTTGTTCAATTCAAAATAAAGAAACACACTCCGCTGCGTAAGCTAATGAACGCCTATTGTGACCGTGCCGTAAGTGAAAGATAGCAAACAATCATGGAATATCACATTGAGAACTAACATAATCTCTTTATCTGTGCATTTTAGGGTCTGTCTATGCAAGTGGTACGATTTCGTTTCGATGGGCAGCCGATCAATGAAAACGATACACCCACCTCCCTGGAAATGGAGGAGGGCGACACAATCGAGGTCTATCAGCAGCAAACGGGTGGCGCAGCAGGAAACATAAATCCAGTACAATTCCAATTCTATTCTTAAGTCAACGTCAATTGGTTTTGGGTTCATTTTTCATAAAAAACACATCAATTTCGCAGACATTTGTAGTCGGTGCAGTAAACATTTTTTTGCTATTGTACAGTTACGCTGCTTTAGTTGCATTAGTAAACAAAAATAAAATTAAAATAAATAAAATAAAATAAAGAGTATTTACGCATTCGTTGAGCAACAGCCAACATTAATGCCCAAACGTATAAAAAAAAAACTTTTGTCATCCTTTAATGAAGATGTAAACAACATGGATTTCTTTAGTAACTTAACTATATTTAATAAAAGTTTAACTATTTAGCATTAGGCCAGCGAAGTTGATGTCCTCTGGCGCATTCTCAATTTCAAAGTTGAATCTGAAGGGCTCTTCCTTGCCAGTGGACAGCTGCAAGCTGTTGCTGATGTTTGTGGCAGCTGCAGCCGTTTGGGGCACGTCCTGAGCCTGGCCTGCAGCTGCCTCGTTCTCATTGTTGTTGTTGCTGGGCAACGCAAAATTAAAGCGAAAGTCCTTGCCGGACGTCAACAACGCCGACTTCTTAACAAAGCTCGATTTCGGTTTGTTTTCGTCAGCAGTTGTGAATTTAATCTGTTTCGATGCTAAAGACAGAGAAGATTGTTGTAAGCAAGAGATGTCCGAGATAAACATGAATTGGAAAGGGACATAGTGAGCGAGAGCGAGAGGCATATGATGCATTAATATTTCCATCTGATTATTAAGCTTAATATACATAAGTATATAGAAATTAAATGGAATATCGGGTTTCTTTCTAATTGACAAGATCGTTATCTGAATCAGATACTATATACATATATCTTTCATAAATTAGCTACAACTAATAATACATTAGCTTACAGATATCGTTCTTTATGTTGATTAATTTTAAACATGGATCTTTCTATAGTCACATAATATGTCAATCCATAAGATATAATCTGGAATTCACTTATTTCAACTTGAGCTTCCATCTTCTTGTCTCAGCTTTTCATTAGTTGCTTATTCCATTCCATATATTTTTCTATGTACTATATTCAATGTAAACAAATATTATTAGAGTATACATACATACATATGTATTTAATGCAGTCTTTATAACAATTAAAGTATGTATGTACATATGTATGTATGTATGTATATTTAACATTTGGTTCATATACTTCTTGTATTCCTACATATGTATGTGCATATGTATGTACATCTGCCTAATATGGAAATCCATCTATTTTTACATACAAAACAACATTTACATATATATAATTAATAATAGCTAAATTACTTTTAAATAATTTCTTTATATTTCTCGCTCTCACTATGATTCTTCTTCCTCTTACCTAGCAGCATTTTTTTCTCCTCCTGTTGCATCTTCGAACGGTAATCGCCGAGCGCCAGTTTCATGACCTGACGCTTTTTGATGAGTGGCGCCGTTTGGCTCGTCAAGACCTTCAAATTCTTGGTAGTGTCCTCAGCTGTAGGTTAGCATTGAACGATTTGTTTTCATTTATAATTTACAAATCCGGGCCGAGCTTACCAACTTTCTGGCTCAGATTGCCGCTCTGGAGCGCCGTCTGCAGTTGCTGCACGCACCAACAGAGTTCCACTTCAAATTGTATATCATTGTCACCATCGAAATTGGTCTTCTTTGCTGCAGCTTGTATTGGCGGCGGTTTATTGATAGATTTTGCAGTTTTCATTCGTCGCATATTTACGTATTTCTCTGCGCTACATGTGCGGTTTATCAAAATAAATGTTCTCGCTCACACACACGCACACACATCATATGGAATTTGTGTCTGTGTGTGTGACTTTTGAGTATTTGCGCCCTGCTAGAGCCACCATTTTGGTAACATCTGTGTTGAAACCGATTATGTTGGATGAGTAAAATATATCGATGCTAAGTTCGATATGAAAATACTGAGAAAATTAATGTTCAAAGTTGCAAGGAAAAAATATAATAATCAATAATACACATACATATATAATCAGATATGATATAAACCTGAATATAAATTCTTAAATTAATTTTTGTAATATTTTGATGTTAAATTCGACAAGAAAAAATGGAGCAAAATTAATATATTGCAATTCACAGTAGTAAGCAAAAAAATTGCTTAGTTAAAATGGAGAAACGGCATCGATTTTCAAAGTATAAATTTGAATATAAATACATATTCAAATTTTTATAAGCGTTTCAGAGCTATCGATAAGTATAAGCACCTCTGTCATGCAGTGAATTGTGTCGTGTGTCACCATCTTAGGGATACCGTATTTGTGCTAGAATATTGCTGCAGCCCTGCCAATGGCAGCGTGTTTCCGTTTTGCTGGTTGATCTGCCTTTTTGACAGCGTCACTCGACCAAGGTGGGTGGGTTGCTCCGCGCTTAGTATAAATAATTGTTAAAGTTAATCTTCTTTCTTGTAGTTGTTATTGTGTGACTTAAAACATTCAATATGGTTGCCGTAAAGAAACAGGTAAATAATAAAAAGCAAACCAAATTCTTCGTGTGTGTTAGATTAACGATTTCGTATTGTTTGATAATTTCAGAAAAAGGCCTTAGAGAGCACCAATGCGCGTCTGGCGCTGGTTATGAAATCCGGCAAGTACTGCCTGGGTTACAAGCAAACGCTGAAGACCCTGCGTCAGGGCAAGGCTAAACTGGTGCTCATCGCCAGCAACACGCCCGCATTGAGGTAAAAGAAACGAAATTGAAATTGTGTCCCTCGTTTTGGGTTACAAACCAAATATACTACTGAGAAGTAGATTTCCATTACGCCCGCGTATGAACAGTGATAAGTAGCTGTTGTTGTAGTTATTGGAACCATATGGAGTCTTCTTTAATGCTGACTGAGAAATATGATTCCAATCGAATAATATTTATGGAAACTATGGAGTAGTATAGCAGCAGCAGTAGACGCCTTCGCCGCCGACAATGTGTAACATAAGCCAGTTTCTCATGGCTCCAAATGGTTCCAGTAACAACACACGCACGCACTCACATGTAAATGTGTGAATGGGGGTAAGGAGTCATTCTCAATAGATATGAATAGTAATCCAACTTATTTATATGATGATTTTTTGTAATTCCGAATGCCTTGACGAATTTTTATTACTAGAGACTCTTTCTGATTAGCCATATTCCAGCAAACAGTTGGAAAAATTATGTGCGTGTACTTAAATGAGGAATTTTGTAATTGCAGGAAGTCGGAGATTGAATACTACGCCATGTTGGCCAAAACTGAAGTCCAGCACTACAGTGGAACCAACATTGAGCTGGGCACCGCTTGCGGTAAATACTTCCGTGTGTGCACCATGTCCATTACCGATCCTGGAGATTCGGACATCATCCGCTCATTGCCCGACAATTAAAAGAGGAGTGTTTTATTCGTTAAAGCCAACAGACATTTATTTAAATAAAACTCTTTGAAATTGTATATCCGTATGCTGTTTTTATTCGAAAATAACCACGGTGGTTGCCGGTTAAATTTTGGTAGTGCTTTGGATGGTGGTGGCGCGCATCGAGCGATGCAATTAAATCGATATTTGTGCTTCACATGAACAATTTGACACCCCAGCAAAATCTAGCGATGGTTGCTTTGACGATAACTTTTGAGCCTGCGCTGTGAGGCACACGAAAATTCAACACATCACTAGTGCTGTTTTAAATAGATTTTAAGTAACCTTACGTTCAGTCTCAAAAAGAAAATTTTTACAAAAATGACTTCTGGCTATTTGAGTACGTATCAAATACCGCTAATTACAACAACAGACAAGCAACATAGGCACGTCTGCGAGCCGGTGTCGGTTAAGATTACATCGCATCCGGCAACAAGAATGGCCCCGAATCGTTATTACAGTGCCGCAAAAATAGTGCATGGTGATCAGCCCGTTATGATGAATAATATGGTGCACCCATCGGCAATTGCATCACATCAGCGCAAACTGAAGAGGAAAATGTACGAAACCGTGGAGATCGAGGGCAATAATTTGGTGCTGTTTCAGGGCCGCGACGAAAGCTATCCGGACGAGCTGAACAAGCTGATCCATCCGTTGTCCTGTCAATTGTGCAAGGCGCAGATGACCTCGATGAAGAGCGCCAAGGACCATTACGAGTCCAAGGCCCACGACCGTCACATCAGCGCCTGGCTGGCCAAGAACTACACCGAAATGGGCCTGGAGACACCACCCATTAAACGTCTTGTCAAACAAGGCCCCACCGGGCCGAATGCATTCCACTGCAATCTGTGCGATCTTCCTCTGACCTCGATGACCCATGCCCGCCAGCACTATGCTGGCCGCAAGCACCAGCTGGTCGTTCAGAAGCGCTCGAAGCCATCGGGCGCCGGCTACTACAATTCGGATGGCAACTGGGTGCGCACTGGCACCAAGGCAGAGGTCATGGTTGATGACGGCCGCTACGGCATTGGTGAGATGTTCTTGAGAGGGACCGGTGGAGGTGATATGCATGATATTGCCAGTGATATGATGGACAGCGCCGAGGAGCAGCGGCACCACTTCAACGCTGTCGATGAGAGCCTTACCTGTAAAATCTGCAACATCAGCGTCACATCAGCATCCCAAATCAAGATGCATCTCGATGGAGCCAAACACCAAAAGAAACTGCGCGCTCAAAACCTCGAAGGGGATCCGAACGCCCAGGAGCTGCTCAAGGAACAGCAGCAGTCGATAGCAGCCGCATCTATTATTGATATAAGTGGCGATCTCTCCATGTATCGTACCCCTTCCGGGTCGTATTACTGCAAGCTGTGCAACAAGGCGATGAATCATATATCCATTCTGCAGCAGCACTTGCAGGGCAAGAAGCATCTCAAGACTGTGCGCCTGCAGTCCGAGGAGATGGTCTCCCCCCAATAAGCATTAAGTTCAGATTAGCTATAGGCCCATATATAAGCCTAATAGAACAACAAGTGGGCTATGTAGAAAGAGGCGATGCAGGATAGTAATAAGAACAAGAAGAGGAAGAGGGAGGAGAGGCACTTCAACAACAGCATCAACATCAACCAACATCAACATCGTTATTTAGTTTAATTGAGATTTCATTGGCTTTACAAAATTTGGTTCAGTGCATCGGCGATTGGCGGATGTCAGTTGAATGAATTTTATTTTGATAACTATATACCCTGAAGGAGCAGTCGGGAAACAGCAGGATCACCAATAATCACCGCTTGGATTATTGCCAACCATACTCGAATGGCATCCACAATGGGTTAAAAGAAGACAGAACTGTTATTTTGTTTATAGTTTCGATACCTCTGCGAGGGGTGATTAACAAATTTTTCATGACGTCATATTGTAAATGTATATAATATGTGAATATGTGTGTATGTGTATATATACATATATGTATATGTGTGTATATGTATGTTTATATATAGATAGATATAAATGTATGTATATACAAATATATACATATCTACATATGTATATTCATATATATCAATGTACATATGTATATAAGTGGCTATATATAGATAGATATATATGTACATGCACTTGTCTATATATCATTTATATATTTTCAGAAATATGTATGTACACTATACACATATATATATATATATATATATGTTATTATATTACATATATTTGTCAATATGTTCAATAGCAATCGCAATTCAAAAAGTTTGCACTGCTCTTTCATTTATATTTTCATTTCATAAGATAAATTATTTTTATTCCTAAATCTTCAGCGAAGTCTTTGTGAGCTCGGCTAAGTAGTAATAGATCGGCCATAAGAATTGATTTCCTATGATAATATAACCTAGTGTTTTTTTTTTTAGTTTAAACTAGGCTCAAATCTATCCAACTTAATTGAATTCCACTTTCTGTACGGCTTGAGCAGAGCATAAAATATACTTAATACTATTAAGCAACTGTAAATATTTATAAAAAAAAATGAAAACGTTTAAAGGCAATGAAATTTAGTCAAATGGAAAACATCTTCAAGTGTTTAAGTTGAAGTTGTTCCGCTCGAAGAATGCCTAAGAGAGACCTGTCTTCTATTTATGTAAATTCCAAGTTTTTCTTAACAGAATATGAAATGCAACTAATCGGAAAGTAAAATTTTAAAGAAAATATTTTTCAACTAAATGCGATTCATTCACAATTTATTTGATGTGTACACAATTATATTAACAATTTTATATTCAAATACAATTTTTTTTTGTGCTCCGATCCGATCGATATATACATATACATATATCTATAATTTTCAATAGGAGTCATATGCAAGTGGTAGACAACAAAAATGCACTTTGATCTTAAGAGCTAGGAAAGAATTGAAAGCATTCGAATGCTGGCATTATATACAATTTTTCAACAGAAATATAGGTCGCGCAGGCTTGGCTTGGCTGGGGCTTGGCGTTTGGGGTCACAACAGTTTTTCGTCTTCTTCTTCGCAGCAATTCGTAATGGAATATCGCTGCTGACACAGAGATTAGTCTCTGCAGTGGAAATTATTCGTACTCGGATTGACCCGCACTACTGTGTGGGTGAAAATTCGGTGGGCGCCAGGACGCGGCAGTGCATCTCGCGAATGAGGGGCACGGTATAGGCCACACACTCGTCCCAGCCGGGTGATCGCCAGGCGGCCTCTCTGGTCTCCTTGCGATCCTGCAGCGATTTGTAACCTAATTGAAAGCATATAAATATACATTTATACATATATCTAGTATAATTATGAGATATCTGTTATAATTACACCAAATGTGATGCACATTGTAGAGTCGACCGATTTGCGAGAAGAAGCCGGCAAAGGCCTCATTGTTGTGCTTGCGGAAGTTGATGGCGCGCGCCCAGTTGTTGCCCCACTCGATCATGGTGCCAGGAGTCAGCCGATATGATCTATACGAATATATATTTATATAGAGAGAAAGATATATATAAAATATATATAATAATAAATATGAATCATTTGTTTATACTTGCCGCATCTCGTAGATATTTTTGCCCGTTCGGCTGGTGATCTGTGGCCAGTAGCTGAAGGCCAACAGGTATTGCAGGTGACGGGATCGTAAGAATTTCGAGCGCTCGTTCATTAGCTTCAGATACTCCTCATCGTGCCACAGATCCTCTTTGGCCTGGTCGATTTTCTCGAAGCCGCCGGTATATTTCCACAAATGGAGGCACTGATCCATATCGCCCACCTGGACAGTCCATGAGGCAACCAATTTGCATGACAGGCTCGTCTTCTTCTCATTAATTAGGCCCACAGTGTTTTTACTATTTTCAAATAATAGCAAAAGTAAGAAGAAGCAAATTAATTATTTTCGAGTTATCTGATCTGATTCGATTTGCCACTCACTAATTATTTAGATAGTCGCCCATGGAATCGGGGCGCACATTATGCGTATGCAGCGCGTATATGATTTCCTTATCACTGAGCATGCGACTGTGCGACTCCTTCGTTGGCTCGATCTTGCGCACCAGCAGCTTGGAGAACCATGATTCAGAGTCTTTGCAGCTGGCCGTTGTTGATAAACAGCTGGCAAGACAATCGAAATGAGGATATTAGATGTCGTGCTGATGTCGTAAGTTGGGCAACTTCAACTCACCGCATCGCGATTGGACCGGCATTGTAGCCCACCGCCGACCAGGTGTTACGTAGCTTCAACATGTTCTGCATCGACGATTGTGCCTGTGGGGGGAAATCACTTGCATGTTATTTTTGCTACTGTGTTATCATTCCAGTCGTTTTGTTTTTGTTTTTGCTTTCGTTTCGTTTTTGTTTTTGCATTGCCCCCGTGTACTTTAGTCAAGGTGAAGTCAGAGTCAGACAAACAAGTGGCACAAGGAATAATTTTTTCTGCCATCGATAGTTTCGGCAATCACCCACACACCCACACAGTCCATTTATCTCAGTTAATTGACAAGATAGGCGTTCCAGTTTCTAAATTTGATGCAAAAAGTCGAATATACATACAAACAAATTTTGTATGCAGTTCATTAAGGTACTTAATGACTATATGTAAATATGTACATCTCTCTATACATGGATGTGTCTTATCACTAGGCAATGCAAAATATGTCACACACACTTTGTTTTTATATAGTCAAAAGTAGACGCACTTTTTATGCCTTGCAGGATGTGTTTGAAAAAATTAATAATAAAAAAAAAAATGTTGTGTATGTTGTAAATCAAATGTTGATGTTGTTATATATTTAAACAAAAAGAAAATAAAAATTCGTGCTATAAATAAGTATGCGATTGCTTTTAAAACATCGATCGCTAAACTGGTGCTATCGATAGAATTCTGAATGTCATCGATAGTTACGAGCTTACATTTGCCTAAAGCTCACAATATTGTGGAGCTTTATAGGGCCAATATAGCAAAAGTTGCAAGAAATATCTTGTTGGTCTACTATTTGGCCATATTTGACGTTATAAATAAATAATATGTATGCCGTTATGCAGCAAAATCAGTCAAAGCAATATGCATTGGGCGCCAAATACGTTCGCCAATTTCGATTATAAAGGGGCGTGATAAATATTATTTTTTAATGCTAGCAGACATAAGCTAAATGAAATGGTACACGTACATAAGCTGCTTGCTATGGCTTTCAGTTAAATTAATTGATTAGATAAATGTTTGGCGCAAAAAAATAAACATAATATTAAAACACAGCCACAATTATTTTTCGTTAAGCATTCTAATTCGACAATATATATTAGTATAATAAGAACAATTGTATAATTTTGTCTGTTCCGACACTAAGCCAATTTAAATTGCGTGAAAAGCTGTAATAAAAAGTTTGTTATAAACTAAGTTCTCAACCTCATGAAATGCCACCGTTACACTTACCACACACCTGAAGTTTCAGCCAGTTTCAGTTACTTCATCATTTTCATCTACTCGAACTTCCAGGTTCAGCCACTTCGTCTGCTCGAACTTTGTGGCTAGAAACTTTGGCGCAACAAAATGGGGTTAAGAAAACACTTGGTCTGGATTTTATATTTGAAAGTATGTATTTTGATTTAGTTTGTAATATAGCATGATAATCATGATAATGCACGATTATCGCAATTTAACAATATTGGTGGATCATAGAGTTTCGTTAATCCAACCAAGTAGGTTACCATTAACTAAGATATTAATACATATATTTATGTATATATATATATAAATCAATTCGAATAAATAGTTTAACTATACAATTTTGAGCTAGCAGAATGAGAATTGAGAAAATATATATGCACGGTATGGAGTTGAGGAGGTAAAATCCTAACTTCTCTCATTTTACAATATTTACAAACATACTAATTGCCGAAACATACAATTAAAATGTTAAATGAACTCATTTATGTAAGTGAAAGTTGAACTTGGACTCACACACGTTAAACGAAACATAATAACAAATTTGATTTGAAATTTCACGTTTTCCTTTTTGCATACAAATTCCATTTCTTTCTTTTGATTTTTTTTTTTATTTGTAATAAAACATATACTTTTATTTTCATTATTATTATTATTATTATTATTTTTTAAATCTTGGCTAAGTTCCTGTGGGTTTACTTGAACTGATATTCGGAATTGTTTTCGATTTTCTTTTTCTTTTTTGGGCTTTCGTTTTTTGTTGTTAAGTTTTTAAACAAGTTGTCGACTTTATTTGTATTAAGAAGAATGTCAATGAAAGTCGTGTAAATTGATATAGAAAATTCAATGTATGTATTTTGATGTAATTGATGTAGATACATACATACATAGACGAATCATTGTTTTTGGACAAATCGTTCAGTTTTAGCAGTTACACAGCATGAAACATATACGTACACATATGGAATTCATTTTGCTTTGTTTCTCAGAAATATTCTATGCTCTGGTATTTAGTCAGAAATACCATGTATTATTATATAGATAAATGATCGAATGCTAAGTACAATTCCTTTACGTCTGGCATTCATTCATTCGTTCGTCGCTTTAATACTATGAAATTGTGATGAATGGCTCTTGAGTATGTAAAAACAAATAACAATAATGAAGAGACTCCATGAGAGGGACAGACAGCTGCCGGATCTTCTTGCCAAATTATGCTGAACTGCGGCAGGCAATTCACCCGAAAACGAGAACCAAAAGCACAAGCAAATTGAGCAACGTTTTAGGAAACTTTAAAAACTTTGTTCATTTTATATTACCCTGTGAGAACTTGGACCTGCACAATTACAGTGAAGAGTCGACCAAGGGAACAGGAATAATTTCCACTATCTGAGAGTTTGGCATCGGCTATGGAAATTCGACTATTGAGCCATTTGTCGGATACGCTGTAAATTAAGGAAAAACAATTTATTACAATAGGAACACACTCCAACAGGGTCGAGGAATGAAAAATTCGATATCAACTCTTTATAGCTTTCATTAAGTTTGTCGACTTAAAGATTTCTGTCGCTGCAACAATATGTTGGTGATAAATAATTGTCGGTGAATTAATTAATTTTTTAATTTAAAAATACTTTTTAAAGTTAGGAGCGGTAATTGAAAGCAATAAAGCTCTGCTTGGGAGCGTTCAACTAAAAAATACCCTAAACTCAATCATTTACATTTCTCTTATACATACATAACAAGCACAACATACACATACATACACACACACACACGTAAGCACGCGCTCTGTTTACTGCGCAGTTGACACCAGCAACTGCGCTTGGGTCGTGCTTATGGGCCCTATAATGAGAGTTCCATTGACGAATAACTTTTCTTCTAGCTGAACTTTCTTAATCAAATTTGGAGCATGATAATGACATCTAGATGCCAAAGCAAAAGCCTCTAGTATTTGAAATAGGCTCTTTGCGAATTTTTTAGCAGAATGACTGAGTATACATACATATGTATATCCTAGATAAAAAATATGCTAATTTGTGTATACATTACAGAAACTCCCACAATGAATTAGAAGCTGCCGTCTTAGTGGTATTCAAGTTGAGCTTAAAAAAAGAAAAACCTATTATCGATTTTTATCGATAATTATGACTTTCGGCAAAAATGATGGCCTGCATGCTCATAATATCATTATACCCCGAATTCTCATTTTCAAAGAGCTCAAATTTTCCTTTGAAAGTCCTTAAAAGTTGAAGTAGAACCTACCTAGAACGCCTATGGGTCAGTGCTTGCAGCGGTTCGTCGTCCTTGGCCCAGGTAATGAAATGGGTAAAATATTTCTCCAGCTCCTGGCTAGAGTATGTATTGTGAGTATGATTCGCATCGCCGATTAGATTCATTTCGCTAGCCGTATCATTCAGTAGCTTGCCAGCCGAGCTGCCCAGCTCCGTTGACTTGAGTATGGCCAGACGTTCCTTTTGAAAGAAGTTGCGGGAGATCTGGCACTGGAGATCGACGGTGCTGCCGGACTTGTAGTATCTGTCGCCCACATCCCGTTCGTGTTCGTCAATGATCCTCAGCGGCGGCTCTGCAGCGAAAGACCAAAAACAATCATCAACAACCATCCAAGGGTGGGGCTTTAGAGTCATCTCTCGACTTACCCAGAATGGTGAGATTTGTGGTAAAGACGCGCGGCGGATGTGTTGAAACCTGGCACATATATATGCCAGCGTCTTCCCTCTGGGTTGGATTGATCATCAGACGCCAGTTGTTCGGATATTGGAATTTGACTCGTATACGTGGATCACCGCTATATGTGACATTGCCAACGGTGAGCAGTGAGACCTTCTCAGTGGTGCGCCTAACCCACATCACCTGCAAATACAACAGCATTTACTTGTGATATATTTATGTGATAAATTTATGTATAACTTTTACTACACTGTATAAAAGGAGGAAGCATGGAGTATCGATCTAGCTGTAGGAAATGAAGATTCTGGCTCTAGGGCTATCTTTACAGACATAGAAATAAGCCCCTAGGGGTACGGATGTATATTTAAAATCTTCCGCTATAAAAACAATATTGCTTATTTTGCTCACATTTTGCCACGCCCTCAATAGGATAGTTTGTAATACTTTTTTTCAGTGAATACATAAAATATATAAGAGTACCAAATATTTTTAGTTAAGCTCAGAGCTCGATTAGAAATCCTTGTGTAGAATGAAGAGATATACAACCATTTTTCGGATATATCTGATTATATATAACTGGATATATCTGGTTATATATAACGACTCTACTTATAGCGTGCAATCGGTTATTGCGACGAAAATTCGGACCTTAGATAAACTTACATATATAAGTTTGGTTTTCCCATACATCTTTCAATATTTCAAATGTTATTTGTATATGCCTGAGGCCATTCTGGGACGGTCGACAACGAATTTTTTTATAGAAGCAATAGAAAGCCGGGACAAGTTGGTGTCAGGTCGGGATACTGGGATATTACCCTCAAAAGCGGGTCATGCTCCGGAATTTCAGGACGGATAGCAGTCCTAGTTATATGTATGCTATATCTAAAGTTACAGGTATTTACTGGGTAGGTATTTAAACAAACTTATAGACGATCTCATTTTGTGATTTATTACCAGATAATTTATATAGATTCAATATCGAAGTGTTACATATTTTGCTCCTATCGTCATTCGATATATGTATAGGTTTATCGCCATTCGATATACATATTCAATATGCTTACCGTCTTATCCTTCAGCATGCCGACGCGGCAATTGAGCACGGCTTCCGTGAAGAGATGCACGGCGGCGACGAGCGTCTTGCCGGGATCGACTAGATTCGACGGCTCCTCGAAGAAGGGTCCATAGTGGTTCTCATGATGGTACTTGCTGCGAAATGTGCGCGAACGTTCCGCATCTGTGAAGCCACCGCCACCCCCACCGCCGGAGGCTGTCCAGTGGTTGCGGGAACGCGCCGCATCGATGGGCTGCTTCACGGTGGCGCTGCGTGCGCTCTTGGTGGTCGCCGCTGAAGCAGCCAAGGGATCTTGAGTCCGGGCCGTGCTGCTATTGCCACTCAGGCCAGGCAGTCGAGCCGTGCTGAGGGCCAAGAGGCCGGCTTGGCTGTGAGCTGTTGTTCGCGCTCTTGTGGTACGAGTTGCTGTTGTTGTTGCTGTTGCTGTTGCTGTTGCTGCTGCTATTGCCGCTGGCTGCGTCTCGCCGGGCATCGAGGAGACGTCAAGGAGCTGCGGCGCTGCTGTGTCAGCGGCAATGAGGGAAAGCGCTCTGCTCGTAATACTCTCATCAAAATAGAAATTATTCTCCGAGCTGCTGTCGTTCGGTTTGCCAACAGCAGCAGTTGATATCGATGCAGTTGCTGTTGTCGCTGTTGCTGCTGCTGCTGTTGTTGTTGCTGTTGCTGTAGTGCCTGCAAAATATTTGATAAATATAAGTATTGCATATGAAATGAATGTGCAACAAGAAAGGTTTCCCCTGTCAACTGGCTTCAGCTTGCCTGGAGTTAACCGCATCGCAGCTATTCCAATTACAATTGTCATCTGATTCGCTCCAATTATCCACCGCTCCCTCTTTGCCCACCCTTCGTTTTACGTGTTGTCTTACCCAGCACGAAGTGTACATGAAATTCAATAACTGTGAAAACGGCGAACAGCCAAAAGCATCTCAGACTCCACGGACTCCGCTTCTGACTGTGGCTGGGGCTGATGGCCGGGCTATAGTTCGATTGGGCTGTGTGGGCTGCGATTGCTGATGTCGATGCCGATGCCGATGCTGATGCCGATGCTGATGCCGATGCTGATGCTAATGATGCATTATTAACTTGTAAACGCCTCATCCTTTGCACGGGATGACGTGACTTTGACAAACGGCCCTGTTGAAATCAGAAACCTTCATTGTATTCTCAAAACGTAGCTGCCCTCAACGTTTCCAGGCGCTAGCACACACACACACAGCATTAGCTGTCCATCCAAAACTCTGACGAGCCTCCACTACGTTGGGTTCAATGCGATCTCTCGCTGTGGCCAGCTGGAATTGCATAGAAAGTAGAGTTCACTTGATTTAATATCATACAGAACATCGTAATATATATGAGAAATTGTAGGGTAGATGCGCCGAATCGGGATTCAATGACAGCTTTGCGGACTATTTGCTCGCCTTTTGTGCATTCAACCAACTTAATTTGTCAATTAGTGTTAATCAGCGACTACATGAGCTGAAGTCCGCAATTTACACAGTTCAAATATTGATGGGTCGCCAAAAGTCTGAGCACACTGAAAACTGAGAGCTCAGGGTATATTAGCTTTTTAATGATGTTACGCGCAAAGGAATATATATTCATTATTCATTATTATTGATGATAACGAGCTGCATCGATATATTTATGTCTGTATGTCTGTCTGTCTGTCTGCCGGTCTGTAGGTTCCTTTATTCCCCTCATATTATGCCTAAAGTACACACGATTGAATGGATAAGTAACAAGTGGGCGGCGAGAAGGTGTGGATCAATTTGTCGGAATTTTTTTTTCGGAATTCTGATTTAGTCTACTTAAGGTGTATGCAAAATTTCAGACTTATAGATCTAGTTTTAGAGTTTATATAAAAATGGTAATTTTTCCTATAGAGATCCCTACATCCATCCATGCACGCATCACGCATCCGTCTCTCCATCTGTTCAGCTGTTCGTCTTTCTATCTGTCTATATAATCCTCCATCCGTTTTTATATCCGCCATTCAGCTGTTCGTCTATTAGCCAATCGTCAATCCAATCCTCCGTCCGTTCGTCGGTCTGTCCGTCCAATCTCGTAAGTCACAAAAAAATAGCGAGCTGAAAACATAACTTTTTATTCCATGTACCACACGCTGTACAAGTTCATTATTTTTTTCCCCTATTATCGCCAATTTAAATACCAGAACAGAAGTTGACTTTAAATTCAGTGTGAGGGTTCCTCGTGTAATGCGTACAGATATGCACTGGATACCTCCCACTTGGCCCCAGCAAGCAAAATATTTCACATACTAGACACAACTTATGCTCTAGCATCCACACAGATGTGGATGTCGTTATTATGCTCCGAAAGTTTGATTGGGAAAGTCCATCTAGAAGCAAAGTTATTCAACAATTAAGTTCGCACAGTAAAGCCCCAGAAGCGCAGTACGCAGAGCGTGTGCTGATGTGTGTGACTGGTGTGTGTGTGTGTGGGCATGTGTTGGTTGATATGTATGATTAAGAGAAGTGCCGAATGATTGCAATTGCGGCTTTTCCTCGGAAATTAGGGTAGCTCTTAGTCGTGCACTCCCAGCCCCGAACCAATTCAAAACGGGGAAATCGGAATATATGTATATTAGTTTTGTTTTATCTGTGATTTAGTTCAGCGCTCAGCTCATTAGCCATCAAGTAGGTCCGTTGGGAATTCCGTAAATCTCTCACGTTTATCTCAAGCTGAGTATTAAGCTTGAGCTAAGCTGGGAATTCGATGCACCCACTTGCACTCGTACAGCCCTATAGTCCAATGCTGATAAAGTGAAGAGTAATATTTACAGGTGGATAAGCTCTTTCGCTTTAATAAAATTTTTATATAGCTTATATATATACATATACTTTAATGTCAATCATTTCTTCATCATCTGCAATCTTTGTTCTACTAAAATTGCTCTCCAGCGCTCTATATATTATGGAGCTGCTGCAGCAGCAGCAGAACCATTTTGATTAAACTTTCTTTATTTTATTTTTATTTGTATTTATTTTGATTTATATTTATATTCATTTTTTTGCATAGTGTACCACAAAAGCGTTCCCCCTTTTGACGTGGACAACAGTTGGCGGAAAGTTCATTTCTGTTAACTCAACAATATTAATAAAAAATTGCAATTCAAGAGCGGAAATGATGAGGTAAACTTGTTTAAAAATGTATTGGTAAATAAATGTTTTCCGGTCAAACGCGTTTCATCATTTGCAGTTAACGCGTAAGCGCGTCCAAAGGTGTAGATTCTGATGCGTCACTTATTGATTAAGCAGGCCAAGTGATGGAAGAAAGAGAGAGAGGGTGATGGAGAGAGGGAGAGAGAGAGGGGGAGAGACCATGAGCGACTATTGAAGTTAGTTAAGTTTTCTGATTTGTATCAGAAAAGCTGATTTCAAAGCGATTTTTTACTGCCTTAGGATACAGAGAGACAGGGAGAGCGACAGACTGACAGAGAGAGAGAGAGAAAGACTGTGAGAGAAGGTACATAAAATGAATTAAAGTTTGTTCCTACGGCAATGGACCTTGGCCAGCTGTGTTGTCTCTTCATCATCGTAGTCATCGTCATCGTCGTCATTGCCGGCGTCCATCATAGTTGATATATCTCCAGCTCGCTGCCCGCTGCCCGCTGCCCGCAGCCCACTGCCTGTGCCCACAAAGTGCTTGCTTATTACATTTCTCTCAACTTTCATTTCCACTTTCCCATCGGCCGTTGGGGACTCCCCTCGGGGCCGGGATGTTTCAGAGGCTGTGTGGCTGCGAGGCTGTTGGGCGTTGCTCGCACTTGCCCTTGGCTCAAGACATAATCACCGTAATAAATATTATATTAGTGAAGTTGTTGTTGTTGTTGTTGTTGTTCATCGTGTTCTTGCTGACATTCTCATCTTGTGCCTTTTTTTTCCATGTTGCCTGCGAGAGGGCATTATAGTTTGCTCATCAAGTGTGTCACTTATACCAGGAAGATCTAGCAACTAGCGAATATAGAGTCCAATTTGAACGAGAGGTGTTACGAGTATAGTAGATACCATATAAATACTATGTAAATATTATCCATTTTATACCAAAACTTCTACTATATCATATGTTTCTATATAATTAAGTTGGGAATTAAAAATATTCATGGAATTTTCTTTGAGCTTTACCATGTTTTTCATTCAGATTACGATTTCATGTGATTCTATTATTATCAAGCACCTAAGTGGTCTCCTAGTGGAATTTAGTTCTTCAGTACTACTCTCGGTAATTCTCTTCTTCAGAATATCTGATTACTATGTGATATGTTTTCGATATGGAGAATACTTAAGTAGTGTTAGAAATCTCTATTAAATTAAGTTTTTACGAATTTTTCTTACCTATTGGGCAATCGAACTTAGATTTTATGAATCCCCCTAACCTCTCTTCTTCTTCAATATATTGGTTTACTGTAACATGTGCTTCTAGTATAGAGAATATCAATGGGATTTTGCCAATAGAAATCGGCATTTAACTTGATATTTTTAAAGTATTCCTAATCTTTTTCTTAAAAATAGCAGATCTTATAGCTTGTATGAAATTCTGCTTCCTAATTAATGATTTTTATATATTTTTTTATATTTAATATTTTAATATATGTTTTTTTTTTATATTGTTTCTATATATACTTTATAGTTAAATGTACATACATATATAAGAAGTTCGCTTCAAATGAGTTCTTCTATTCAAACTTTCGTCTAACATATCAATATTATCTACTATCGATTATCTGAAAGGGTATTACATGTTTGGCTTCCTGTTATTCATTATTCTTGCCCCCATCATTTCTTTTTTTTGCTTTCTCTCCTTTTTTGTTGTTCGCTGTTATTGTTCGCTATTGTTTGGTTTTAGGCGCATCCCTTTTGTTTCTCTTCTCTCTCTGTGTGTGTGTGTGTGTGTGCGTGTTGTTGTTGCTTTGCCTTGCCACCAACTGACGTTGTTGACATTTGAATTTGCGAAATAATTTTAAAGGCCGACTCGTTGGCAACTATTTACTTATGCAGCGATAACAACGAAGCGTAGATGAGAGGTGGGGAAGGAGGGGGTGGGGGCGGTGAAGGGGGACAGCGGCAGAACTGGAAAGGCTTAAAGCCTTGCGTATTCTAATTGCACTTGATGGGCGAACCGGGCCAGCTGGGCGGACAGAATATTCTCATAACATAGCAGCAATAAAAGTCGAATGGGGCTCTTGTATAGCAAAATTTCATTTTATGAAATCCTCTTGGTCGCAGCTCTTAGCGCTCGGCGCTCAGCGCTCAGCTCTCAGCATCATCAGCGCTCAGCATCATCAGCAGCAGCATCATCATCAGTGTCACGTGCTTGCGGCGCTTCATTTTTTTTTTTCCTTTTTCCACTCGCTTTTTCTTCTTGCGACCCTGGCCGAGACATCGCCGACCATCGTTAGCATTCGCCTTTCTTTACCTGACTTTGACTAACTAGCTCTTAACGCTTACCGTCGCTTAGCATATGCGTAAAGCTCAACCCCAAAAGAAAAATCTTAGCTGAAACATGTATGTGTGTGTGTGTGTGTGTGTGTGTGTGTGTGTGTGTGTTTCTGCAGTGGAGCACCTGCTGTGCCTCATTGAGTGCAAAACGTGCTTTGTTTTGTTTCATACGCATTACGCGTAAGTCTTGTACACATTTTAGCTAACCACCCACCCACAGCCCTCAGCCCTCAGCTGCGCTGTTTATTACACCAAATTCTTCATCTTCTTTGGGCAATACATACATACGCATGCATATACACATATATAGGTATATATATTCAGATTAGAAAGTTCTTTAGGCGCCCAACAAGCGGGTTGACATCTTGGGATTACGACTTTTTCTTACCCTCTCGCTGCTTTGTAACTTTGTTGACTACTCGTCATACGCACACACCCACGCACACACACACACACACACATACATATATACACAAAGTTGTACTCATACATTAACGCAGTAAGTATAGGTTATTGCGGCATGTTTGTTGGGGCTAACTGAATATAACAAGATTGCGGTTTTTGGTTACACTGGCATTGGTTGCATATGCTGCTGTCTATAGTCTTAGGCTAATGGATTCGCTCCACACACACACATACACACACACACACACTTGTATGCATATATAGACCATAATCTAATCATTATGCTGATACAAACTGGTGTGCAATTGCGTGTAAATACATATGCATACGCACATATACATACACATACATACATATATGGATATTTGTATGTATTTACACTCGCTGCTGCCATTCATTAAAAGCGAAATTTTGAACAGTTTAAACAATCAGCATCGAGCACCCACATTAAGGCCTCTGGAGCTGTTGGAGTTAGCCAAATGTGGAGCGGCTCGAAATTGGGAATCGAAACACAAAATTATGAAAAATGTTGATGGCCATAATGTATTTATGCAAATGGCGAAATGTTTATATTACAAATGTTCAAGCAGACAAATTGAATTGAATTGCATTGAATATAATTTGAAATCAGTTTAGAAACACATCAAAAATGGCTTGTATACAGAAATAACTGTATATAATTATAAGGAAAATGCATTTTAATAAAAATTTATTTGTATATTGAAAGTGCATAACTTATCTATAATAGAAAAAATATTAGGCAATAAATTCATAAATAAAATATAAACACGTTCAAATTATTATTATATATGTTAAAAAATATATAACTAATATAAATATATATTTTTTATAATTATTATTATTATTATTTTTTAAATTTGCATCAAAAATCTCTGCTGTATATATACATGCCTATAATACAAATATAATATATTTTAATAATCGCTTATAGAGTATCAGAAATTTTCGATTCTCGTTTGTCGTAGATCCCTGATAATAAATACTATATATGCATGCATATATTTTGTATAATATCTATTTAAAAAGCATCAGGCATTTTCGATGCTTCGTTATCCTGGCGCTCCTGTGCCTCGCATAAGTCGCCAGGCTCTACCACGTTATATGCTCAAGTTAAGTTATGACAGCTCCTCAGCTTGTACATATTTTAGCTCGTTTTCCATTTTGACTTGCAAAATTTGTAGCCAGAGCCTGGATAAATTTGTGTGTTGGCAACAACAAGATACTATGAGACAACAGCAGTCAGATCTGAAAAGGTTCTGGGAAGGACGCTGCACCGTTATGATTGAGTAGATAAATCCGGCTTGGATATATTTCGAGAATTAGTGTAAAAAATTCATTCTATGGCAGGCGTATCATATCCGATGGGGATTACTAAGAAGCGCGACAAAAGACCTATTTATGCTAAACAAAAACAAGTGACGAAAAACTTGTTATGACAACAGTTTCAAAACATATTTATGTTTATTCAAAGAGTTTTTCTTTTTACATTTGCAGCTTTTTGGCCGACTCTAAAAAACATGTCCTTCCACATCATATCTAAATAATCATATGACATGCGATTTCACGCTGTGGCAAAAAAGTGCTTAAATATCACAAATAAAATAAGAATGCCAAACAAAAACAAATTGACAAAGCAACAACAAGAAGAACGCTTGATTTACATATGACAAATGTTTGTTTTTGCAGCATTTGTTATTTGCTTTCTATGCATTTTGTTAAATAAACAAATTTTATGCACATATCAAAGATAGATTTGCAATGTGAAATGCGGTTTCTGTTGCCCAAATATTTGACAGAAATACATACTATATGCATGCATATATGTACCATGTATAATTTATTTATTTAAGATTTGCTTCTCGTTTAGAGCTATTTTGTTAGCCAAACTCTATTACCAATGACCTTTTTAGCTGTGCAACTATTTGAACCTAACCTGGAACCCATTGAAAGTGCGAACTTCGGGTATCATGGTCTTGTGAAGGTGTGTGTAACAGGCAGAAGTAGGCGTGGCAGAGCACATATAGTATGCCAGCGTAGATTGCTAGGACTGGACCTTCTTCTCAGGCGGAATCATGCTCTCGCACCGAGTCTGTTATACATTGAATAGCATCCATTCGGATTAGGCAAATGAAATATACTCGAGCGGCTGGCAGCTCTCGGTAGTCAATTTCGTTGAATTGAATCAGAGCTGAAGGATATGGAGTGCGAGTCATTATATTAGCATATAAGCAAATTGTGTATGCTGTGGCCGTAGAGAGCAATAGCTTTAATGTTTTTTAAATAATACATTATTTTATTGAAATTTTTCTTAGGGCATCCAAATACATTAATAAGGACTACGCTTGTGCGCCACCCATAAATCAAATCAGTTGCTTTATATCTGCATATATTATATATGTACATGTATTGTATATGTGTTGGTGTGTGTCTTTTACCCTTTTGCATTAAACATTAATGTTTTTGCAACCAAAGTAATTGTTTTAATGTGCAGCAAATAAATTATTCATACCACATTAATCAAAAATTTACATTTCTCTCAATTTCATGAACGACCTCAACTGAATTTCATTTAAAATTAGTTAATTTAAGGGGTGTACGGGAGGAGGGAGGGGCAGTGGGAGATGGCAAACGAGATACAAAGATTGAGCTGCAGGCTAACAACCACATAATTCAAAAAAATGTTAAATGAAGTATGAAAAACTAAATGAGAAAGGGAGAGAAAGACACAGAGTTCAAGAGTGAACGCATGAGTGAGAGTGAGAGTGAGAGAGAGATGGAGTGTGCGGGATTGGAATGCCATAATTTATTTCCGCCAAAAGAATAAAGCGGGCAAAGGAAACAGACGCAATAATTGGGAAGTTTTTAATAAACAATTATGAGAAAAGCCAAAGAGAATGAGAGGGAAAGCTAGAGAGAAAAAGAGATAGAAATATGTAAATATATAAAGAGAAAGATAGAGAGACAGACCGAAAGATAGAGAGCGATATATATACAGAAACAGAAAGAAGGAGAGAGATAAAGATGGGCAGAGATTGTGAAGATTTAGAGGACAAAAGAGCGATTAAGGCTAAGATGGTAAGCGAATCCTAGAAAGGGAATAAATTATAATATAAGGAAGTCAGAAATGTATTTTTTTTTTCGGAAGGCAAAAATCACAATAAAGCAAGACTGTGCGACTTTTGAGAGAAAAAAGGAACAAAAACAAAAGTTTGAAAATAGAAAATTCCAAGAAGTGAAAAATTGCAGAAAATGTATAAGCATAAGAGATAACAAGAATGTAGTAATTGAGGCACAGATATGAGTGCGCCTTAGTGATAAAGTGAGGACTGGTCGGGGGAGGGAAGTGTGGTGTAGTCAAATAGAGAAAAATTACCAGGGGACGGAAGGAAGAGTACAGGCAGAGATCTAAGTGGAGAAAAAGGGGGAGTGAAACAGGTAGAGTAGAGTGATTGATAGAGATAGAGATAGAGAGAAGGTATGACAAAGAGAGAGAAAGAGAGAGAGATGGACAGATGGAAGAAGAAAGGTAGAGAAAGCGAGAGAGAGTGAGAGAGAGAGGGAGAATGGAGAGCCAGAAAGAGGGAGAAATAGAGAAAGAGAGCGGAAAAATGATATGAAGAGTTAAAAGAGAGAGAGAGAGAGAGCGGAAAAATGATATGAAGAGTTGAGAGAGAGAGAGAGAGAGAGAGAGAGCGGAAAAATGATATGAAGAGTTGAGAGAGAGAGAGAGAGAGAGAGAGCGGAAAAATGATATGAAGAGTTGAGAGAGAGAGAGAGAGAGAGAGAGAGAGAGAGAGAGAGAGAGAGAGAGAGAGAGAGCGGAAAAATTATATGAAGACTTGAGAGAGAGAGAAAGAGAGAGAGAGAGAGCGGAAAAATGATATTAAGAGTTCAGAGAGACAGAGAGAGAGAGAGATATTCTCAGCCTCTATCTTCATCTTTTATATCATATACATAGTGTAAAGCTACAGAGAGAGAGAGAGAGGCAGAAATGCAGAAAGGATGCAAACAATGCAAGGATGCCCAGCGCACAATTTGATTTCCTTGATTTGTTTGTCCTTTGTTCTATGCCCCACGTTTGCTTCTTCAAGTAAATTTGATAAGCATCTAATAATGATCACGAAATGCAGATAGGAGCAAACAAGTTCGCGTCGCTCGTCTCTCAATAGCCCGTTGGCTTAGTTGAGTACACAGATGGAAATATGCAAAGAACTCTTGTTCCACTGCAGCTGCCGAGCACTTTCACATGACACAAAAGAAAAAACACGCACACAAAAAAAAAAAAAAAAACGGGAGAATTGCAAACAGTTTTTGCGAGGCAAATGGAGCTGGCATAATAAGAGTAAAGTATATTAAATGCATACGGCAAATAAGCTTTGCGAATTTCCCAGGATTATAATATCAGAGTAGGTAATATGTGAAATTTTCCACTCACCCGGTTAAATTGTTTGTTTAATTTATATTCCTGATATGAACAAAAAGAACGGAACTCGCGCTCACTTGCGACTCGTGGCTAAAAATTGTTATTAAAGCATTTTTGTTGTTGCATTCTGTTATTCTTTTGATTTTTATACTTCACATCACGTTTGGCACTTGTTTGCATTTCCCATATATATATATGTATATGTATAGGGACTATATATATGTGGAAGAAAAAAAATGGTTAAAAAAAAGTCAACAAAACATTTGTAGATTTTACGCACGTAACTTTAATAATTTTTGTTATTTTATTTGTGTTTTTTTTTTTATATTTATTTTATTTTATTTCATTTAGTAGAATCCAAGTCAATTATTTATTTGATTGTGTTTTTTTCCTCTTTTTTGAATCGCGCATTCCGTTAGGCGAGCAGCGAAAGGCGACAATAAAAGACGACAATCGAATTGGATGTTCCGCCAGTGCGGGGCCAGCACGTTGGCATCGCTTATCCTTGAAAACCGTAATGAACTGTCGTTCGCAAAATTACGGACACATGGCGAAGCATCCAAATGAACAGCTCGGCTGGCTCTGAGTGCAAGCTCAGCGCCGTCCTGCACACACTCAAAACTCCAGCCAGCCAATGCCACTCGATTCAATCCACTCAATCCACTCTCGCTGTTCACCACGATGCCAGCACCCCCGCTGCAAAGGTGTCCCAAAAGCTTGGCCAGAGCTTTCTGCAGATTGAGGGGAAAAAGCTGAGCAGCTGCTCAATTGCCAATTGCTCAATCAACGTTCGCTCCCCTACTCTGAGTCAGAGAGCCTTCGATTTGCACTCACAGCTCGTTTTCAGTTAGGGGAAGCAGGAAATTTCGGATTGTTTCTTTAAATTTGTCTTGGCATAGCTCTCAGGTATTCACCTAAACTCACTCAGTAGGTCAAGCTTTCAAAAAACCAAATTCAAAGCAAACATAGTAAATTTCATTTCGTCTATCCCTTTCGTATATAGACGAGACTTCGAGTCTGTAGGATCAAAAAGTACAGAAAACACAACTCACAAAATATATATAAAAAAAACCTCTCTATATACACATATATATTTTCGATTTGAGTCGGCTACAATGAACAAGCGCACCAAGGAAGTGGATGACGCGCTGAGGAAGAAGCTGGCCAAGCTGCGCTTCAAGCGTGTGGTGCGCGTCGCCTATGCCAATCATCAGTGGGTGAATGAGTCGGACGATCAGAACATCACCTTGAATGTGAAGAAGAATGTGGCGATGCTGGTGCGCAAGAAGCACAAGACGGGCATATTGACAATGGCGGTAAGCAGGCGACATGCATAACAAGCTGTGTACTCTACGTACCTTAAGATGACATAGATAATACATAGATAATCCACATAGAGTGTATAATAATCGTACATAATCTGCTATGTACTCTATGTACTCTATATCGTATACCCTGTATTCTCTATATATATTTCATATACGGTATGCAGTATGATCTATACGTTTTATCTACTCTAATATAATATACCCTACAATCTTTATGTATTCTCTATAGTCTATATACCTTATGATCCCTATACACTCTATATACTCTGTATATACTGTATACTACATAGAGAGTACTTACTCCATATACACTCTATGCACTGCATGTGCTATAGATTCCACATATACTCTATTAGAGTTCTATATAACCCTCTATACCACCTGTACTCCCTTTGTATTGCAGCAAAAAGGACTTTTGGCCACTTTACACTCCACTCGCTCTGTGGCGGAGCGCAAGAAACTTTGCACTATTGTCGCTGCCCTGAGCTGTTTTACCCAGGTGCCTCCGGTAAGACTTTCCTGCCTATCTATAACACTATATAGACCTAGAACTATATGAATCTGGTCGAAATCATTTGCAGAAAATTCGAGCTCGTATGGTGCCCTATCTTCACTTTATGATCGTTAGTGCGGGTCGCATCCTAATGAAAGAGGGCGATTGGCCCACCGGCGTTTATTTTGTTGTGAGCGGCGAAGTCGAGATGTCTAGAAAAGTAATGAATAAGGTAATGCCATATGCACATATGCATATATATATATACATATGTTTATCCAACAATCCATTTGGTATCCAGGTAACACAAAAGGTGGAGCCGAAGCTTGAGGCATTCTTTGGGCCAGGCGATTGGATTGGCGAGATTGAGCTGCTCGAGGATAGCCAGCGAATGAATACATTTAAGGCTAACAAGTAAATCATTTGAAAACAAATCGAATGAGAGTGAATTGTTGACATTAATAGGTTTACTTCTTCAGCTCATTGCGAAATTCTGACATTGGACGATTTCGATTTCAAGGCTTTGCTCATGCCCTATGTTAAGAAAGTTTGGCTCGAGAAGAAGAGGGCGATTGCCTCGCTAAGCTATCTGAGATACATGAATCCTTCACAGGTAGGACTTCTTAACTTAACTCTGTAATACATTGAAGACTCTTTAAACACAAGTAAACACAAGCGGGGTTTCCCTAGGGAAGACATATGATATGGTACTTTAATCGGAAAGAGAGGGACATAAGCTAAAATTCCTGCAGGGATTCGTATATTGAGAAATCTAATGAAAAGTTTCATTCGTCCATTCTCTTTCGAACTCATTACGATTTGTCAACCTTCCATTTTCAGATTGTGAGCGCCTGTAAGTTTGGTATCCTAAGACAATATGATCCATTGAGTACAATCTATCCGGATAGTTCGGATAATATACAACATGTGTATTTTGTGCTAAGCGGCGAATGCGTTCTATTGCAATGCTTGTATATGTTGGTAAGCTTCATCTCTCCCTCTTTCTCTCTCGCCACTTCTCTCTATATGCCCCCTGTCTCCTGATAGGCAAGATTTGAAAATGGCGAATGGCAATATGAACTGACGCCCGTGCTCGAGAACGATTCCGAAAATGAGAGAGAAGACGACAAGGCGGACGCGTTCGATGTGCGGGAGCTGCTGCGCTCGAGCTCTTCACTGGACGAGGCCGGGAAAAACAAAAAGAAGGCGGTAAGACTGCTGAGTTCGTTGGCTAAATTTGTGGGGTATATACATATCTGTTTGTTGCCTTTATTTGCCTTCCCTGCAGAAGCGCAAGGCGGAGTTTGCCAAGATCGAGGCACACTGCAAGCTGTTGAAAGAGCAGTCAATGCTTGTCGAGGAGCGTCCGCCGATGCGCCTGGGCCGCCATTCGCACCATCACAAATCGATGTTGAATCATCTGTGGGATGACGATTTTGATTTTTCGACTTGCGAGGGCGATGAGGAGTTGTGTTCGACGTACAGCAACTACTCGTTGAAACGGGACTCGAATGTGACGGACGGCATGCGGCGATCGAGTCGCTTGAGCAAAACGAGCAAAACGAGCAGGCACAGCAATCGAAGCAGGAATAGCAAAGACATGGCCGTAGAAGCGGTGGAAGAGGAGGAGTCGGAGATGAACACAGCCTCATTGTCGCGCTCCAGCACGCTGTCAGCTTACTCGTTCGATTCTAAGAGGGATAAGGTAAATATTGCAAATGCTCAATATATGCATATTCGTTATGGCTGACTCCTCTTGGCCGCCCGCTTAGAGCGAAGACAACTATGTTACCCATTTCGTGGACATCGGCTCAATGACATTTGGCGGACTCTTTGGGGTGGGCGAGAAAGGCGATCATCGCGTTGTGATGGCCCGCACCACTGTCCAATGCCTGCTCATACCACGCTACTGGCTGATGGAGGAGGACCAGAACCCGGGACACATGTGGCAGCGCATGCGCTTCTATCTAGACCGCTGGATACCGTCGAGGAAGACACTGTACGAGGACTTCATCAAGACACGCAAATGGGCCCAGTTCAAGGCCGACTGTGTCGAGGAGTTCACCCACTCGACCATCAGCGACACTAAGGTGGAGGATATACCCATCATAATTCGCATAGTTGAACTAAAGGAGCCTAAGATCAGTTCGACCACTCATTAGAGTCTGATTCATTAAATTTTTGTTCTTCATAGCAATAAATTACGATATTTAACACTTTTTATTCCAAAGTGTGGACACCAACCGATTTTTGGACTACAAACAAATAATCGAAAAAAAGATTCTGATTGAGCTCAATTGATGAAAAGAAATCAAGCATCATTATTACAAATATCAAGTTTTATTACTTTTATACAAAATTCAATGAGCTGGAGGTACAATTTACGATATATAAACCAAGCGGCATTTACAAAATTCCCACTGAAAATTTGTTGTGATATGACATAAACCAATTGAGCCATTGCGAATATCTCAAGTTATCCATTTATTGTGCATAATAAACGCATTTAAGATAAAATATACCACAAAGGCAATGTTGTATTTTGTGTTTGTTTAAGCTGGTTAGCGGATAATATTAGTACATTTAGCGAGTACACAGAAGGTTGTGTATTTTATTTTAGTCAAGTTGTAAACCAAGGCTTTTGTTTATGGTACAAACTTGTTAAAAGGGAAATAAGTGGATATGGATAACGTTGTTCTCATAATTGTCATAGGGAATTGTTGTGGGTTTTTAAGCCCAGTCATCAACCAACATGAGCAAAGGCTTTTGTTTATAGTACAAGTACAACAACGGATATACACGGATAAAGTTGAGCTTATATTACATTGCACGTCATAGGAAATTTTATATATTTTAGCCGAAACATAAACCAACTGGGTTTTTGCCTTAGAGCAAATATTTCATATAGGGAAATCAATAGATACTTGAAAACGATAGGCTTTTACGATATTTTACATGCTATAGGATATTTGTATAATTTATAGTTAAGTCACAAACCAACATGAGCTGGGGCTTTTGTTTATAGTAAATAAAAGGGAATAAAGCCTTTTCAAATTCCGGCATTGATTGGTGGCTTAGGCTCACAGCTTACACGTTTGCAACGAAGGGAAATGAATGAATAATATAGGATTATCCCAGTAAATAAAGCATGGAATTTCATTAATTGGAATTTCGCAACAATGGCTTACCCCTACTTGGGACAATAAAGGGATATAATTTTAGTTGAGGAGAAATTGGGTTGGATTTAAAGGGAAATGCAAATTAGCCGGTCCACGTATTATAGCTATATTCCTCACTCTCCGCACAGAGATTGGTGTAGTTGGGATTGCGTCCCCTGATGCACTCGGAGGCCGGAGGTCCAGCCCGATATACCGGATTGTTTAGCACATTTGTGACCGCGTAATTGCAGGCGAGGAGCGTGTTGCCCGTCCCATTGGCGTCCGTGAACCGGGCGACGGCACAGCCCACGCGATTGTTGCGCTCATTCACCATGGTCAAAAAGTGGCCGATGGCACTGCGAACGAAAGAGATACCAGCTGAATAAACTAGCCAAAGCTAAGCAACGAGATTCGATGGTTATACGCACGGTCCGGGACGGGGCACATAATCCTCCACATCGGCACTGGTCGCATATTGATACTCCTCGAACCAGGCGGCGATGCGCTGCCGCAGAAATGTTGCCGTGTCAATGTTGAGCGTGTAGAGAATGCTCAGGTTCTGGCCGGAGTAGCGGTAGGTGTTCGTGTTGCGGCACTCGTCGTGCGCCATGCGGCACTGCAGCGTGTTGTAGGCGGCCACCTGGGCGAGCGTCGAGTCCCACGACATCGTCGCCATATGCAGGGCACTCGGAAAGCCGCTCAGTCCGCCGCCTGCCACCAGATTGCGTCGTTCGTTGTGCTCCTTCAGGATGAGCGGAATGTAGGCATCGAGCGAGACAAACTCGCCCCGACAGCCGCTCGCGAATTGCTGAGAAACACGGATCATTCAGTTTAATGCCCCCATTCTATTCCATTCCCCTTCATTTCGCTGACGCGGAACTACTTACGCCACTGTTCCCGCAGACGACATGCCGCGTACCTTCCGGGCAGAGCGCGGGATTGCAGTAGTTCTGGGCGCAGCTCAAGCGAGCGCCCAGCCAGAGCAACTGCAGCAGGGTCACAAAACTACAGCGGCGCGCCATCGGCAATCGAGCGAGTCGCAATCCAGCGGCGCAGCAACTATTTATAGGCAATGGCAGTGCTGGGACAATGCCTCCACGTCGTGTCACTGGCACATCTGTTGTTCGCCCTGCCTGCCATACAAATCACAGTACCCATCACATAAAGGGAGAGTGAAAGTGAAGGGGGGAGAGGAGAGAGGGGAACGACTGGAAGAGAAAACAACTAGATGCACTGCCGATTGTTCGGCTCACTGAAGGTTCTGTTCTCATACGCGCGTATACGTAATAAATTCGATAACAGCTGTTGCACTGCCCCTCCCCTCGGCCACCTCGCCACCCAGCCCAGTTGTTTTTTTCAGTTAATTCAGGTCGCTGTCTGACTAGCTGACTGGCATCAAAAGATTGGCGTCTTATGACTCAACGGAACTGCCGCATCTTGCCAATCAACAGCTGTGCTCCCGCTCCCTGGCTCCAATTGGAGAGGAAATCATTTGAAAATCGATAAATGGCTGAGCTCTGATTAGATTCGTATGTGAGCTCATTTAATTATGTTTAAGGCAACTGCATAGATTCGTATATCTTTAGGCATATGCATATGTATGTAACCATGGTATACCAACAATAAATTGTCAAAAAATGCATGCATATGTATGTGTATGTGTGTGTTTGTGTGTGTGTGTATATGTTCGAGTGCGAATGCACGTACATATGCCACGCCCCTACTGGACGTAGACACTTAATTTTTGGCCAGCCTATGTATCGAGCTAACCATAACCTAGCTGCAAAATTTGGATGCTTACGCTCCAAAAATAAAAAGATTGCAGGGTATTTTTTGATATGCAACGCCCCTAAAGAGGCGTAACAATAATACTTGGAGATAGATAGAGGAAGTTACTAGTAACTTGACTATCAAAATTTGAAGCTTCTAGCTCTTATACTTTAGCAGATATAAACTTTTGCGGTTTGTCACGCCTCTGTGGGCGGAAATACAATATATCCACCAAAACGGTTTGGTCTTTGGGAGGCCAGCCAGAGTATATATACCCAATTTGAGGCCTCTAGCATCAATAGTGTCCAACATATAGCAGAATTTGAAAAATCACTTATCTTAGATTGATTGCAGTATGGGGTGAACTATTTTTCATAATCATAGAATCAGGCTGGTATAGGTTTAGCTAAAATAGGGTTGCATAGGTGGGTTAGGGGGTATAGGGGTATAGGTGGGTTAGGGGGTATAGGGGAGTAGGGGTAAGAGGGGGTTAGGGGGGTGTTTAGGGGTTAATAATAGGGGTAGGTATGGGGTATGGGGGTATAGGGCGTCAGGGGGGTATAGGGGTATAGGGGTATAGGGGGTATAGTGGGTATATGTGGGTTCTATAGCGGGGTATAGGGGGTGGTTATAGGGGGGTATAGGGGGGTTAGGTTTATAGGTGGGTATAGTGGGGTTATAGGTGGGTATATGGGTGGTTATAGGGGGGTGGGTATAGGTGGGTATAGGGGGGTATCTGGGGTGGTAAGGGGCCTATAGGGGGGTATAGGGGTATAGTGTTATAGTGGTTAAGGGGGTGTATAAGCGGGTATCGGGGGTATAATAGGGTATGGGGGTATAGGGGGTATAGGGGGTCTAGGGGGATAGGGGGGTATAGGTGGGTTATAGGGGTTATAGGTGGTGGGGGGGGGAATTTTATACTAGGTGGTTGTATAGGGGGTATAGGGGTGTATAGGGGCTGGTGGTATCGGGGTTGTATGGGGTGCTATAGGGTGGGTATAGGGGGTATGGGGTGTATACTTTTTCTTTTTACCTATAAACATATGTATTTTGGATTTTGTATAATGAATTTGTATAATGAATGCATAAAGTGCATATGATGATGAATAAGATGGCGCATATGATGTACATGATGATGCATAAGAATAATACTCTGATGCATATATGTATTATATATGCATAAGTATGTATGTGTAGGTAAATGTATATATGTATGTATACGTATATATGTAAGGGTATATATGTATAAGTATATGATAATGATATATACACGTATACATATAAATATACAAACATCTGTATGTATGAGCTCAGTCTTCGTTAATAAATAACATTCAAACGATGTCTACTGAAGCACTGCCTCTCCATGCGATTCTCAGGAATTGAAGTAGTCCCCAGTGGCCATCATGCTTTGATGTTTCAGTTGTTCTGCCAATCTAAACTAATTTATTTTTAACACTCCATTAAACTCACTCTCTATTCCCTCCCGCACTCACCCTCTTCGCTCTGCACCCCTCCGCTTTGTTGTTGCCTTTTATTCGTTTTATCTAGTTGTTTGTGTTCATCTTTCCAGCTGCTGGCCGGAGAGTTTAACCCGCTTTTGAGCTGCTTTTGCACTTGAAGTGCTTATGAAAAAGTCGTTCACGAAGAATGCAAGATTTCTGTGATACCTTTCGCTGGAAGGGGGGCGGGGCGGAGGTCTGTTCTGGCCACGTTTGAAAAGTTTAATTGAATGGCTTGAACTGTGGAGCAGCTGCACTTTTACTTTTTGACTGTCTGACTTTGACATGTGCCGACAGCACCCACGTATCGACGTCAAGGACCAGACGGAGCCAAACTTCCGACTCGATGCCCGCCTGTCCTGAGCTTGGCTCGACGCACTGGGCCAATCAGGCCTCGGCTGCAGCTTTGTGCGCCGAAGCTTTTGCGCTTCACCATTGACACAGAGCTCAACAAAGCTCTGATGGAACGTCGACAGAGGCGACAGGCTGGACAGGTACAACAGCGGGTAGGCATAGGCATAGGCGTAGGGGTAGGGGCACGAGTAGCGGCACGAGTAGGGGGTTGGCTCGCAGCGAGACGTTAATTGAAATGCTGCAGCTGCACACGTTGTCTGCCATTGGCAACGGCCCATATTTGTTCATCTTATTGAAGCGATGGCTGTGTGTGAAATTTTCCACAGATTTCATTTACATTAGCCAGATAGGTCAGTCAGCTCCAGCTCGTTTTCCCTTTCATTTGCAGCTGCTGCCGATGGATTCTCTTTTACCTTGAGCCATGCAACAATTTCGTTTTCATTTTAACGATTCTTATGCAAGAGCAGACCAAAAAGTTTTTGTAGTTCGTACGAAATGTTAGGCACTTGCTATCTATTCCCTATTGTGCCCAAAGTTGTGCACTCACAGTGGGCGATTCGTTAGCGTGGACATAGGAAAGTGCTCAGGCAACAGGCAACAACATTGTTGAGTCTACAATGGAATATGAGAAAACAGCTGAAAAACAGTTGAGCCCTGTGGCCAATTGTAATTGGAATGGACATGTTTAATTCTAACAGGATTATGCTGTATGCTGTATGCTGTATGCTGTATGCTGTATGCTGTATGCTGTATGCTGTATGCTGTATGCTGTATGCTGTATGCTGTATGCTGTATGCTGTATGCTGTATGCTGTATGCTGTATGCTGTATGCTGTATGCTGTATGCTGTATGCTGTATGCTGTATGCTGTATGCTGTATGCTGTATGCTGTATGCTGTATGCTGTATGCTGTATGCTGTATGCTGTATGCTGTATGCTGTATGCTGTATGCTGTATGCTGTATGCTGTATGCTGTATGCTGTATGCTGTATGCTGTATGCTGTATGCTGTATGCTGTATGCTGTATGCTGTATGCTGTATGCTGTATGCTGTATGCTGTATGCTGTATGCTGTATGCTGTATGCTGTATGCTGTATGCTGTATGCTGTATGCTGTATGCTGTATGCTGTATGCTGTATGCTGTATGCTGTATGCTGTATGCTGTATGCTGTATGCTGTATGCTGTATGCTGTATGCTGTATGCTGTATGCTGTATGCTGTATGCTGTATGCTGTATGCTGTATGCTGTATGCTGTATGCTGTATGCTGTATGCTGTATGCTGTATGCTGTATGCTGTATGCTGTATGCTGTATGCTGTATGCTGTATGCTTGTAGTGCTGTATGCTGTTGCTGTATACTTCTATCTACTCATTTCATCCATTTTTTATTTGATTTATTTTCCACTTTATACAATCCAATCCAGAGAAAGATCTCTCTAGTCAACTGTCACTCCCCAATATAGTCTCTAAGACTTCCATAATGCCACGAGTCATGTTGTGCAGTGTAAACAAGTGCGGCTGCTGATTCCACAAGGATTGTCGCTAGCGGAAATGACTTTCAGCTCGCGCCTGGCTCTGGTCTGGCCTCCCATAATTAACACTGCGGATTAAGCAAACATTTTGGCTTCGCTCTTCACGCCTGTATTATTTGTTTTAATGTAATGAGTATTTACAATTCGAGTGGTCAACAAAAAATTAATGCAAAAAACAAAGAGTGAAAGGGCCGCTGCACGAGCTCCCAAACAAACACAGCACACATGTCACAGAGACCCAAACACAAAGGTATCGCAAGTACGTGGATTGTGGATCGCTGTTTACCAGCCACTGGAGGCCCAGCCACCCTGAGGTGCCCAGCCACCGGCGCCACCGCCACCACCGCCTGCTGCTGATGCCGCCTGCATCGGAGATGACCTTGACGATTTGAACAGTGCCAGAGCTGACACTGTGGCCGCCTCCATAGCCACCGCCATAGCCGCCGCCATAGCCGCCGCCATGACCGCCTCCATAGCCGCCTCCGTAGCCGCCTCCGTAGCCGCCGCCGTAGCCGCCGCCGGCACCGCCGTCGGAGATGACCTTGACAATTTTGACAGTGCTGGCACCGCCGCCATAGCCGCCGCAAGCCGCCGCCATAGCCGCCTCCAAAGCCGCCGCCATGACCGCCTCCATAGCCACCGCCGTAGCCGCCGCCATAGCCGCCGCCAGCACCACCATCAGAGATGACCTTGATGATTTTCACGGCACCGCCGCCGCCGCCACCTCCATGGCCGCCGCCGTAGCCACCGCCATAGCCGCCACCATGACCGCCGCCGTAGCCGCCGCCATAGCCGCCGCCATGACCACCGCCGTAGCCGCCGCCGCCACCGGAGCTGAGGGCGCTGCCGCCGCCAAGGAAGCCCGCATGGGCCATGCTGCACACAGCGAGCAGACAAACGAATACCTTGGAAGAGAAACAGCACAATAAATCAATTCCAATTACGACATTTTCACGGCACGGCACAAAACAAAAAATAAAAAACAGTTAAAAAAAAAAATTAAATAAAGTTTAGCTCGAAATTTCGTTAATCCCGACGACGACGATATTTCGAGCTGAACCGATCCGGTGGCAGGAGGACGCACCTTCATGTTGGCTCTGTGTCTTGCTTGGAGCTAGGAGTTGGGATTACAAATGCGACTTCGACGAGAGCTGAACTTCAACTGTGCCGTTGCAGTGCACTCGCGCTGCCTTATATGGCCCCACAAGAGCTGGCCAAGAGCCCAAGAGGGCCCAAAGCCACAAAACCAGCTCGACCCTGCCCCCGGCCAGCCGGCCCGTTAGCCAAGTGTATGCTAATGCATGACACTCTAATTGGTTGTCCACGCGATGCTCTGCTCGGATTATGCCATCAATACAGCCATCATTCAACCATCAAAGACCACAAAGCCATCTCTCCCGACGCCTTCGCTGGCGTGTTGAGCTCACGGCGCTCACAGCTCTGGGCTCTCTTCATTGGCTCGTTATGCAATTCATCAAAGCGCGCTTGCACAAAGAGCATTAACCAAACACAACAAAGCCAAATGCGAATAAGTAGCGCTTTTTAACACTCTGAGCCCCACACCCCACACCCCACATCCCAAGCCCCAAACCCCAAACCAAACGCAGCTCCGAATCAAACGAAGCCTTCATAAGATGCCCTAGCTATATGGGCATTGTAATAGTTTAATAACGCTGCTGGAGCAACGTTTGCCATTTTCCTCTTTAGTTATTATAAACTTGGCCCAATGATAAACAGGCAAGAGTGCTCTAGTGGAGAGTGTACGACTGGCAGACACCCTAAGCCCAGCCAAGTGTAATCCGTTCACTCTTCTTGTGTGCACACATAGCAAATCACATATGTATACACATAGACATATAGACAAACACACTTACATGCACACACACACATATATATATAAATAATAACTCGCTTTGCTCACTGCCCAGCTTATGGGCTGCTCTTATGGCGCATCTTTCCCATAGTAAAAAATGCTATTACAATTTAATTACCTAATAACTTTTATTCTAGAAAGAAACTTTCTTAATATAATTCATGAAGACATTTAACGTATGTGTGGGCTATGTTTTTTTTTTGTATTTATTTTTCTTTATGTATCAAATATATGTTTGATGTAGGATGGTATATATGTGTATACATGAGACTGTAGTGAGAGTAGATAATTATCAAGGCCAATCAAAAGCTAAGCAAAACTTATTATCACAAAAGGCTGATTAAAGTTAGAGTTATGAAATGATATATGTAGTAAACTCTTTTAAAGAATCAAAAGGCGCGATGAGAATTACAATGACGGTGACAAAATAGATATGCCTGAAAAGATATAAAGGTTATTTGAGAGAATGAGAAAAGATAACAATGCCGATATTGAGCTCATCGAAATGGGTTATATTTATAGAATATCTAGTGTGATGTCGATGTCAGATATAGTAGGGTACTATAACATAAGCTCTGGGTCGTCACATGTCGCAGTCAGTTCCATGGGATGCAGTTCCTGCCGAGGCTAACCAGCTCCTAACCAAAGATCATGTTTTATATGTTATGTATGATATCTATATACAAGTTATGTATAATATGCTTGCGCTTTATTTAATCTTACAAAATTTGATTTACCAAAATCTTGTCGTAGATTAAAATTAATTGATATACATTTAATCTGTACAGCTTTGGGGCTCGTCTCCGCTGTCTCGATTTCGTTGAGTATAAGAAGTGCGCCGAGGGGGCTTATTAATTTGTTAAGCCTTCGGATCGACACTTGATAGATAGCAAATATAATTCAGCTGTGTTGTGCTCCAAGTTAATTGCAGCAGCATTGTTTACGGGGCTCGCGGAAGCTCACAAATCCCACGCAGTCACGACATCCAGCTCGCCCGACTGGCTCTCTGTGGGTCCAGCAATTATGTTGAGCTGTAAATGAAATAAATTCAAGCTCACAAATCTCTGCAATTTGTATGTTTTCAAAACTTTTTGCCGTTGGAAATTCGTTAGATTTACGAGCTAGTATTATTAGCTGAGCTTCAATTCAGGGCTGCTGCCGTCTTCGATTTTTGACGAGGGTTCGTCTGCCGGCGCGGACGGCGTAAGCCGCTAAACAGGTTTCCAATTTACATCATATTGCCTGATCTCCGACATAAGTACACGAATAGAGCTTCATTATAATTTCTTCATTTGCTATAATTAGCGCTAGATTATGCAATCCCAAGATTCGATACGTTAATATATTATATTATTATCAGAGTATTTTATTAATAATTATAATGATCATTGGCATTGGTTGAGACTTAACAGATTTTTAATAGCTTCCTAAGAAGCACTGAAATATAAGACATAAACTTTGTTTTGCTAGTGCTGCAATACCAAGGTACAAACTTATCCAAAGCTCGTAGCTTCTATACATATAATATAATTTGAATGGTGCTAAACTATTGCACAATTCGCGCTGCATTACCACCAACCTCAGGTAGACTCGCTCCCTGTCAGCCTGGGGGCATCCCCTAAATTGAAATTGATCCAACTTGACATCGTTATAACTAAATGTTATCCAAATGTGGCGTGAAGTAATAATCCTCTTATGCTGCCAGTCGAGTTGACTTTTTGGCATATCATCATCATAGTGACAAAATAAAATCAATGTGACAAATATGTTTTTGATTAATGAATGTGTTTTCGATACCCACTCAAATGGGCCGCTAAAAGTGGATAAATGCAAATTATGAAAGCATTTGTCACATCCACATTTGTTGTCTGTTGAGCAAAGCTCAGCTGTGACTAACAATAGATGTGAGGTGAATTGCCTTTCTATGCGATTCGCAAAACATGCATAAATTTGTATATGAGTATATTGTTATATAGCTTACTCTCTTCATTCATCACTATAGCCTTTCTATGTGAATCTCATAAACTCAATGTGTCTTTCAATATACATATGTAAGCCTTGAGCATTATATTTAAGTCCCAATCGTATACATGTGTAAGCCTTTAAAATAGTTCAACTACAACTAGACAAAGAAGCTCCTCTCTGTGATTATCTTATTGGTAGTTTCATCTAGCTGGAAGTATCATTTAGTTCACCTATGTCTGTCATATCTTAATGGGATATTCCTATTCGCTTTTTATGATACTTTCACTCATTCTCCCTCTCTGTCTTTCTCTCTATCTTTATCTATTCTGTTTCTACTATCTGTCTTATATACTCATAGCACTCATAACTTGCTGTCATATTTATAGGGTACCTTCAAGTCGCCCATTTTTCCTTCTGATTTCCTTGCTAAAAAATAAATTGATATAGCTGCAATCAGCAGTGGCATGAAATGTAGAGTGGTTCATATAAAATCTTAAAGCTGCGCGAAAAGAAAAGAAAAGCAAAGCTTATTAAAGTTACTTAATGTCCATAAAGGTATCTACTCTCTCTCGCTCTCTCTCTCTCTCCCGTTCATTCTCCCTGTGTCTATGATAGCTATGACTATACATAAATTAAGGCGGTCCATTTGTGGATTGTGCGAAGACGCCTTTCACCTCATGCCAAAAATATTAATGGGTCTTATTTAAGTCAGAGCTTCCGACCCAGAAACCAGCTTGTTTACCTATTAGTACACACATACATACATGTGAGGTATATATGGCTGGAAACTGTTTGACTCCAGGTGTCAAAATGCTTTTTGTTGCTCGTCTTTCAATTTTCTGCAATTTTCTATTAAGCCGTGTCTGGGGGCACATCTCGATCGGCTCGGATCTGTGCTACATGCTGTGCAGCTAATGATCGAGTTAGGCGTCTGGCCAATTGCTGTTCATGTTAATGATAGATCCGATCATCATTGCCGTGCATAATTGCCGACGTCAAATCGGGTACGCGACCCTGTGATATTTAGTGCGTGGCTCGGGGACTCCCGCTGCCAGCCACACGAGGAATAATGATGTTTAAATGTTTTGGCTTTTGTTTTTATATTTTTCAACACAGTTGAAGATGGTTTGTACAGTTTATAAACTATTTAACACGAAAAAAAAAAAGACTATGTATTGGTAAAAAAAAAAAACAAACGAAAATAAAACAACGGGCACATGGTATGTGTGCCATCTTAAAGATATAGTAACAACATCTACAAGGCTAATGCCGTTGCTCAACTCGGACAACAGAAACAAGCGAGTCGAGTGCCTGGCCAATCACATGGTTGCGTGTATGTGTGTGCGTATATGTGTGTGTGTGTGCGTGTGTGTGGGCATGGGACTATGCTGCTTTAGCTAATGGCCTAGTTGAGCTTAATCCCAGCCATTGCCACCGCCGGCAGACCAGCCAGCACCGCCAATAGCGCCGCCGCCATAGCCGCCCTCGCCCACCACCGTCACCACTTTCACATCCTCGACCTGGTGGCCATGATCGGCGACAAAGTGTCCGGCGTGGCCGTGCTCGATGGCGCCACCAGCTTCGTGGATCACCTTGACGATGTTCACATCACCGCCGTGACCGTGACCGTGACCGTGACCGTGACTGAAGCCGCCGTGCGCATAGCCACCTTCCTGAATGAGCTTGATGATCTTGACTTCACCGCCGGCACCATGCTCGAAGCCACCGCCATGCGCATGTCCATGCGCCTCCTCGTGGATCACCTTGACAATCTTGACCTCGCCGCCATGAACATGTCCATGCCCATGTCCATGGTCTTCCTCATGGATGACCTTAACAATGGTGGGTGCACCACCGCCATATCCACCTCCGTAGCCACCGCCGTGGCCACCGCCGTAGCCACCACCGTAGCCGCCGCCGTAGCCGCCGCCGATGAAGCCGGCTTGGGTCAGGCTCACGCACAGGAACAGGCAGACGAACACCTGAGGCACAAAAGGGAGTCGAAAATTGAAGATGAAATGCTTTCGCCTTGGAGTTGCGGGCGTTTGTTACCTTCATTTTGTTGTCGGTTCTGCTTGGGTTCAGCTTTAGCTCTTGTTGGACGAAGTTAAGCCTGGAAGCTTAATCAGTTACTAATATTGATGCCATGCTCGTTGGCTGCTATTTATACGGCCATCCAGAGCTAAACAAACGAACGAAATTGTTAATTGATATCCAAAGAGAAATGATAGCAACAACAACAATAACAACAACAAGCAGCTGCGCTGCATTAAACCCAGAAACAAGTTCACGACCCAAAATAGACGAATCTATAAATTATTAATGTATCTTTTAATGGCTAACAGCCAGATATTATAATCTTGGCTACTTGTAAAACGAAATTTGTAACATCCATGAGCTGCATATATGTGTATGAATACAGGCATCTATAAATATGCATACGCATAAATGGGCATATGTCTAATGTCTATATATAGTTGATATTGGAGCAACTGCTGCCAACTTAGTTTCTGTCTTGGCCTGACGTTGCAGTTGGATCGATCATAAAGCACACCCACCTAATGAGAGCAACCAGTTTCAGTACATCTGATCAGTTGTGTCTTAAGCATATCTGATTGACTTCATTTTTATTTGGGATACATCGGATACAAACACACCCCTTTATTTGTATAGCTACGAGGTATATGCACATACAAACTATTGACAGGTGTTTACTGGTTGACTGGAGGGAGATAGAGCGGACACCGAGAGAGAGAGAGAGAGAGAGAGAGAGAGAGAGAGAGAGAGAGAGAGAGAGAGAGAGAGAGAGAGAGAGAGAGAGAGAGAGAGAGAGATAGAGATAGAGAGAGAGAGAGAGAGAGAGAGAGAGACAGAGATAGAGACAGAGATAGAGAGAGAGAGAGAGAGAGAGAGAGAGAGAGAAGGTATCACACACTCGATAGCTTACTTGTCACACCTATTGACTCACTTTGGTTCCATTCTATATTCGTCAACTCACTTTTTCCTCAATTCAACTGGTTTGATTTAGTCTTGAATCGCTTTTACACACTCTTTAGTCATTTTTGACTCCAACTACACTGCGTTTTCAGACCCCTGTGACTGCCTATGACTCATACTGACTCACTTTGATTCGATTTGATTCAGCTTAGCTTACTTTGATTCACTTTGGCTCACGTTTACTCATTTTGACTCACTTAGAATCACATATGATTCCACTGCATGCTCTCTTATTCTGACTCTGACTCATTTAAAGTCACTTTGAATCGCTTTAACTCACTCTGATTCAATTCTGACTCAATAATTGACTTTTACTCAGTTTGATTCATTTTGACTCGATTTGAATCATATTTGACAACATTCCATTGCCCGTTATTCTGACACTCAAACTCACTCTAACTCTTTCTGATTCAAGTTAACTCACTTTGATTCAGCTTACAATCCCCCTGACTTACTTTGAATACTTTCGACTCATTTCAGTTCAAGCTTTAGCTAACAGCTAACTTACCCTGTAAGTGTTGGGCACTCATATTCGATTTGAATATTCTATTTTGTTTATCTCGCAAGCGACAGAGTTTCTACATGCTTTGATTTATATGCTTTCCTCTTCTTCCCTTTCGACAGACTTTCACATGACTAAACATTTATTTACGCTTTTCATTTTGACATTCTGAATGAGTGGAGTTTCATATACAACAACAACAGCAACAACTCAAAGGCTTGCCAATTTGTAACAATTGAACATGAGACGCAACAAACATTGAGTTCAAAGGCAATTGTGGGCAACAGAAAGGAAAATACCCACATAAATAGCAGGTCAATCTATCTAACAAACTGTTTTCCATTAACTTTAATACATTTCAAGTTACAAAACTAAGACAAAGGAGAGAAAGAGAGGAGGAAACAAATGTGAATCATAAGCATTGTCCGCAGAGTGGAAAATATGTAATATGCATATTCGAAAGTCCAGTGTGACTGAACTGAGCCCTGGAGACGTTCGATGTGTCGTAATATTGTCGCTCCTATTCCATGGCTTCCAGTGTGCCTCTAATCAGCAGCGCAATTAATCACGCCTCACCTCGCCTCACCTCGCCTCGCTCTCGCCTCACCTCGCCTCGCCTCACCTCACAGCAGCAGCAGCTGACCAGAGTCTAGGGTATTGGGTGTATATTGCCGGGGGTCGCCGGCAGTCAGGCATATCCAAAGCCCATTAGCTGACGCTTAGCTGTCTGTCGATCAGATGATCTGCTCCGTCAATGCCGAGAGCTGAGCAAATTTTTCGAAGTTTTGAGCGCTGCGCTGAACCAGTTTTATTTTCGCACAGCTTAAAACCTAATGAGATTTGAGATGGAAGCAGTGCAAGGGGAGAAGACTGGCTTAGTAGATACCCATTGCTAAAATGTAGCTAAAACATGTTTCCCTGGATATATCGACTTTGACGTGATTGTCTGTGCATCTACTTAAAATTAGTTTGCTATGTCTTGCGTATAGTTAATATGGATTATTAACATTTGCATTGACATTAATGCGCTTGGATTTCAACAAGCTGTATTCAAAGTTAGAGATAAGTGATTATTAAGAGCTTAGCTCTGATTCAAATGCCTTAGAGCTCCGCTCAATCAATCCGCTATGATATTTTCTTTGCACGCTGACATATGTGGCAATGAGACAGTAACTGAGCTTCAGGGTAATCCTATAGGGTATGCTTCAGTCGCCCAACATCTATATTTGCCATATTCAAATTTTTCATTTATTGTCAAATCAGTTATAAATAATCACTATAGGGTATAATCAATAGTCGATCAATATCTAGAACACATGAAACGTGCTTATGAATAGAAGAAACTTTGATATATTTGGTATTTTTTATACACTAAACTTTTACGATCATTCTAGGATATATTTGAGTCGATCAATGTCGGGAACTAACAGTCACAAGACATGTATATGCAGGTTAAAAACTTTGCATAACTTTGTAAAATGATGTTTGTGACACGGTAACCCTAAATGGTGATTACAGGGTATAACTGAGCCATTCAACTATTAGGGAGTCAAGAAATATATATTTGCATATCTATAGTATTACATAAATATATTGTTTTTAATAACAATGCAAGCCTTGAATGGCACTGAAAGGGTATATTTAAGTCGATCAACGCCTGGAATCGATGACAGAAAATATTTAATAAGAAATAAAATTATTCTTGAACTTTATATAATAGTTCTTTTGAACAAATTGAAACACACGCTACATACAGGGTATGTGTAAGTCGGCTAGCTTTTTCTTGTTTAATTTTCAGGTAGTTTCGCAGTTTGAATCTTTGATGGGCTAAATTGGCAAACCACATTAAATAATTTAATTATGCAAATTTCCGTTGGCCATTTAAAGTCGAAGCGCATCTAACAACAAAAGGGCCAAAGTGAAAGAAATAAATGCAAATAATTAAACAACAAAATAAAATCCAATAAAAAAATTAAAAAATTAAAATCAAATAAAGAAGAAAACATTTGAAATGTAAATGAAATTCAAATAAAATACATAAACAAAAGCCGTTTTTTTTTTACATATGTTTTCATTTTTTTTTATGTCTGACCTGAACCCATTAAAAATGGGAAGGCAGGGTGTAATAGTTTTCTGAAAGTGCTTGTAACAGGCTGAAGAAGGCGTGGCAGTCCCAGAATATGTATATACTCTTGATATAAGCGATCAGCCCTGTCTGACCTCTGAACTTATAAGAGCTGTAAATGATGCGTTTGCCTACAAAATAATCGATATCTAATCTCGCTTTAATTTGATCGATTTATAACCTTATAGAGATTCAGATACAAAATTTGATCCCCTACATCTTAAGAGCTTCTGAATTTTGCGTAACGACTCTTGTGTATTTTATAGAATCTTAATATTTCCCATTGCCTTCTAAGATAGGCGAAAATCCTATATAAAATACTAGAGACCCGTGGCTTGATATGCTCGTATGTAATATGCATATATGTATGTCATTATCAGGTCTTCGCTGTGCGCAGGGAATCTCATAGTCGAGCAGTCTCGAGTAAAGCTCTCTTTTTTATTCAATATATGTTTTAATTTTTAGTTTTTTATTCATAAATATATATATATTTTTTGAGATAGATATAACATTATTTATGCATCAAGAGATTTGTGCATTTGCCTAATTAACAAAATGCAATTCATAAACATTTGTTGTTGTTGTTGTTGTTGTTGTTGCTACTAATTCAGTTAATAAATAATTTAAATGTTTTTTGCTTGTCGCTTTGGCAGCTTTCGCAACACGCTCTGCGCTCTGTCATAAAATTATAAATTATATATTCAATAACAATTTGATGATGCAGTCGATAATATTCAAAAGTTTAAGTTGTGCATTTTTGTTGCTGTTGCCTGAATGCAAATGTAAAATACATCGAATGAAACACAAATGAAGGCTGATGGCTCAGTAAATGCGTTAATTTTGCGCTCAAGTAATTATTATAATTAATTATTCATTTGATTGTAATTAATATTAATACGCGCAGCATAAATTTCCATTGAAATGTTGCCAAACATCTGTTTATGAATACAAACATTAATATGTTTCGTTTCTTTGTGCAATCAATCAAAATAATCGTGCATGAATAGTTGAAGTCAAGTTAGTAAAATATTCAAATTGTTTCATCTTTTTTTATGCCCAAACTTCAATCAAATGCTATAGATGTGTGTGTGTGTGTGTGTGTGTGTGTCTGCGATTGACAGCTGCATTTTCTTTGTCTGATTCCATATCATTTTCAGCTGTCATACAACTTCCGGCTTAGGCCACAACTCGCTGCATTTCTACACACACATACTCACATATGAATGTATGTTGTCTGCTGTGTGTGTGTGTGTTAACTGAAATTTATGTACCTAATTGGAATATCAGCTATTGACAGGGCTCCTAGTCGGATATGCCCGGCAAGCACAAGTCGTCGACACAAAAGGGCAGGGAGAAGGAGAGGGAAGTATTGAAAATGAAATATATATCTACATATGTGTAAAATATCTCTCTCTCGCTCTCACTTTGTTCCCCTTCACAAACCAATCAAGATTCCCATTTGATTTTCCCATTTCTTTTTGTTTCTGCGACAATATCTGCTGAGCTATCGAAAGTAAAAACATTGTTATCGAATGCAATTGAATAATTGAATGTTTCTTGTTCACATTTTCAAGCCAAGTATTCTTACTTGCAATGCAGTTGGGCGTCAACGACTGTATGATACTTTGTTTATACTTCGTGACCCCAAATTTATATCTATAATTCCTGGCAAGTGGTGGAAGAAGTCTAGGAAAATATTACCTTAAAACTGAGATGCTTACGCTCTATAAATTAGAAAGTTACAGGGTATTTTTCTATTCACCACGCCCTAAAAGAGGCGCTACCAATATATTTGGGACATCGATAGGGAAGATGATTAGTAACTAAAAAGTGAAATTTTGATATATGTATGTATAAGCTTTAACCGTTTAACACGCTCCTGTGGGCGTAGGTATATCACCACATCGTTTTGATCTTTTGTTGTCAACCCCACAATAACATTTACTAAGCCACAAGTCTCTAGCAACAATAGTGTCTAAAATAAAGCTGATTCGATTTGGCATTTTCTGATTTGTCACGCTCCGAGTGGGCGTATCGGGAAAATCTCTTTCCGGCTGCAGAGCATATTCTAGTCAATCACAAATCAAAGTTCGTTTACGCGCTAAATGCAGGTATAATTGTGCCTGTGTGTGTGTGTAAGAGAACTGGAACAACTTTGATTCCATCTATTGGAAATTATTTGGGGTTAGAGGCACGCAAAAACAGAACAAAAAGCTTTTTTCAATGGGGTCAATAAACCAGAGCACGCGTTAAGCTCCGTGAAAGCTGTTTCATTGTTTGAAACTTGGATACAGCTAAGACAAGCACCTATATTTATGCCTATTTTGAGAAGAGCTTTTTGGGACAATCATATATTTATGGCAACATTGCCATAACTTGGAACGGTTGTGGTATGTGCTAAACGGGTAATGCGTTCCACACTTGACGAGCTGTAAAATTTAACGAAATGTAAACAGGTGTTAAGAGTTGAAAATGCTGATGTATGCTAGCAGAATGTTAATAGTTGCTTAAGCATAGACATGAACCCTGTTAAATGAATTTGAATTTTCCTTTTTTTTTTTATTTTTAATTAACAAAACAAATTTAAATATATGTGTTTTTTTTTTTTTTAAATTAAAATTTTGTATACATACATTTATTTATTTATTAATATATTTTTTCTAAGGAATCTAATGATATAAAATTATCAACTTATTAAATATATATATATTTTTTATTTTTTTTTTTTAATTATTGGGCTCTTCAATTTCACACGCTTGTCTGTTGTTGTTGTGAGAACCTTTTTAGACTTTGCTCTTGGCTTGCTGCTGGTGCATTTCGTGTGCCCTCTCTCTGGCTCGCTCCCACTCTCGTCATCTCTCTCTCTCTCTCTCTTTCTGTCCCCGATGTCCTGCCAGCCTTTCAGCTTGTCAAGCGGCAGTGCTCTGCGGCCATTGTCAATGGATTTGCTCTGGCTTCCCGCTTTTCTAAATATCGCTTAATTGCTCATTAACTTAATTAAAAAAAAAAGGAGAAAAATAATGTTAGCAGCTATTAGCAGCTACTCGACTGAGAGATGCCGCGCACTGCGAGAGATCTCTGGGTGAATGAGATGTGCCAAGTGCTGATAAGCCTAATGCAAAGCTTCCTAAGGAGGCTCAATCTAACTTTCTGCTTGGTCATACCACAGGGTATTCCAGAATGAAATGTGTGTCGCGCACGTTCGCGCCGAGAAGCCATCGATTATAAACCTTTCAACCTTCCTTGGACTCGTGCTGCCCTTGCTGCCCTGCCCATTCAGCAATCCATCCATCCATTCGTCCGTCCGTCCGTCCATCATTCCGTCCGTCCGTGCCGTCCACGTAGTCGTCCAACCTGTTCCGCGCTTCAAGATTGCGCGAGCTGTTCAATTAAAAGCTGACAACTTTTAAGCATTTAATTATAGCACTGAAACTTTTTCGCAGCAAACAATTTTTAACTGTGATTCCAGTGTTGCGAAATGCCTTCGCATTAAAACTTTGGGTCTATGCAAAAAACAATTTCTATTTAAATGAAATTAATGATCGATGGAATTTCAATTTAATTGATTTTGTTTGCAAGCCATAATGTTGATTCGCAGTGCTGGAAAATGCTTCAAAATGAATGTAAATCAAACAATACTTATTCAGATATATACTAAATAAGACTGTTAGCAAATACCTGAAAGTCAATTAAAGATTCACGAAAGATTTTATTTTTATTTTTTTCATTTTATTTTTTAATGATCACCCAAAGATAATATTTAAAACTTAATGCAGATATACGTCTAATAAAATGAAGAAAATACGTACGGGTATACAGAGAGCCACAACTCATGGTCGAGGACTTGCGCCTCTTTCTATATTTGGGAGACGTAATAGATTAGATATAGGGCGCGTGGGGCGAGAGCTTTAATTTTATAATTTACAAAGTTTGGCTGAAATTAAAAATGAAATAAAGGCGCAGGGAAATGGAATGCCCCTACTAACCGTTGGGCCGCTCGCTGGAGCTGCACGTGGCAGCCGCCGCAGCATGAAATGAAACAAACGCCAAAAAGAAAGGCGAGAAAAGGCGATGGAGCGATAGCAGCAGCAGCAGCAGGGACAGCAGCAGAGGCAGCAGAGGCAGCGACGCCAGCAGCAACAACAGCAGCAGCAAACGACGTAAATCTTGCGTTTATTTGTTTATATTTCGTAACATTCCGGCTGCTGTTAGCTAACAGAGCGGCTAACAGCGGCCGAAGCACGCCGCTGTTACGGCTCGTGCATGAAGGAAGCTGTGCGGCAATCGCCTGGAGCAGCCCGTAGCAGCACCAGCAGCACCAGCAGCAGCAGCAGCAGCATCAACATCAACTCGGAATCGTTGCACGTGGCTCAGTTCAGCTCAGCTCAGTTGAAAATTGCGCTTCAGTCGAAGCAGAGCAGACAGCCAGCGAGCCAGCGAGCGAGTCAGCCAGCGAGCCAGTTGATTGTCCGTGGTCGTGTTGCCGTTTGCTGTTGTTGTTGACGTAGTCGTTCGTTCGTCCGTTCGTTCGTTCGTTCGCTGTGGCTCGACGCTGTTAGCGCCGTTAGCGCCGTTAGCGCCGTTCACGCCGTTCAGTCGAGGTCGTGGTCTCGCATGAAACGGTCGGACAAGTCGCACCAAGAAAGAGCCTTCATGCCAGAGTACTCACTGTAGCGCAGCCAGTTGAAGTTAGCTTAGTCAGCGTAGTTCGTGCCACGTGCTACTGCGATTGCCGTTGCTCTGCTACACACGGCCGGAATCGGAGGCGCGAGCCCTTAAGGCGCAGCGACGCGTAAACATCAATTCCTTGCGGCCCACGAGAAGATCGGAGCCAAGTCAACGCTTTGTTGCGCTGTGCACTCTTTGCCAAATGGTTCGTCCACAGTTTGTTGTTTGTTTGTTATTTTTTTGTTGTTCCGAAACGGTGCTTGTGTGAATTGTTGTTGTTGTCGAGGCGGCTGCAAGCTGGCAAGCTGGCAAGCAAATGAAATCCCCTCCCCTCGCTCGCTCAGCGAGAACTCGCCACTAGCTTGCCAGGACTTGGCCGCATTCCTGGCCCTCGCCTGGGCCGCCTTGCGATTGCATTAATTTTCGATTATTCCTTCTCCAACTGTCAGCGCTCTGACAGGCACTTCAAAGCCACTCGCCATCGCCGTAGATCGAATTAATTGAAGCCCCGCCCGGGCGGCCTAATGACTTTCGAAAGTATTTAAAACGCCAATCTCGAACCCGAACATCACCAACATCCAGCAACAGCAGCAGCAGCAACAGCAGCAGCAGCAGCAGCAGCAGCGGCAGCAGCAACAGCATTTTGCCTAATTTCTTTTCGGGTCGAATAAACTTTTCGCCAAGTGCTAAAAACCAAAATAAAAGAAAAATACAAATATATAAATAAAAACAAATTACAGCGAATCTCCCTCTCTGTCTATCAATCTCTCCATCTCTGTTGCGCTGCCTACGCATCTGGTGAGTATTGTAATCCTAAGACTTTGCATTCCGTTCCGGCCAATAGCCAAATAGCCAAATAGCCACAGCCACAGCCACAGCCAAATGCCAAAAGCCAAATGCCGAATGCCAAATATCATAACTAAGCTAATCTAATCAAACATTTACAACAATCTAAAACAATTTGAGCAAAGCGAAGTTAAATAGAAGAATTTACAAGTTTTCTGGACTTAAATCAGGCATTCACAGTTGAAAATTCGCCTTACTTCAATTTCAGTTCATTTAATGTTAATATAATTTTTTAATTTTATTTTATAGTCTTTATATGTTTTGCTCTTCATTTATATTTTATTAAATATGTATTGTACATTTGGAATTTAAGCATGAAGAGTAAGACATTTTAATACAATAAAATATAATTTAATATAATTTTACTATATATAATATAATATAATAATATAATATAATATAATATAATCTATAAATAAAAATTATAATTTTAGTGTATCAAATTGAAAACAAGTTTTTGGATTTTTTTATTGTTTATTTTATATTTAATTTATTTTTCTGTACTATATTATATATTTTATTGTATCCCATTTTTATTCTTTGAACAATGATAAAATTGAATTAAATTTGGAATACATAAAAAAATTTTTTTAATTCTGAAATTAAATTCAACCAAAGTGCAATTAAAAGCGAATGTTTCATTGTCGTTTTTATATTTGTTTATTTTAAAATAAAATGCTGCACAACTAAATATAAAATTAAATTTAAGATTTTTTAATAGCTTTGAATATTATAAATATAATAATATAAAAGGGAAAAAAAACCATATAATAATGAATAACAAAATGTTGACAATATTATGTGGTGTATATTGATAATTCGTATTCAAAAATATTTTAATTAAACAAAATACAAATTCAATTAAAAAATGTGACCAAAATTTGAATACAAAGTGACAAACCTTTGTTTAAAGAGCTCAGCAAAATAGTTTACTTGAATTATAGTATAATATTGAAGAGGTACCTCATTTTATTTGTGTATATTGAGCCGATTTGCAACAACAGAAAACAACAACAGCTTTTTATCAATTTAGTATTTCGGCGAGCTGAGTTTTAGTTTCACTCAACTAATGTATATTTCTGATCTTAAAATACGTAACTGATCTTCGACTAGAGTAGAAAGAATTATTGCTTAGGGCTCATTTTATAGATTATGAAATAATCAATTCATTGTCTGACATTGACTGAAGAATTCGAACTGAATCACCAGAGGGTTTCACTCTTTTCACCTCTGATCTTTGACCTAGAGATATTCCTGATCCTCAGCTAGTAAGCATCAGAAGATCTGCTCAAGACGGCCTCGGCTGCATTCTCCAGAAGGAAGTGCTGGAGGGCGAGGTGTTTGTCTAGTCTGGGTGCCAATTATTTCAGCATTCTGGTTCCTCCCAGGCGAGTGCTATTGACCCCAGCAGCGGCGGGTGCCGCCCGTCTGAGTGAGCGGCAAAGGCTTATGCTATTGGGGCGCTGATTCCATCTGCGGCAACAAAGGAGTCCACAAAGTCTTGGGGAATGCCTGCCGTCGCATCTGCTGCATGTGATGGGCGGCTAATGAGTATAAAATTTGATGCAATTAGAAAGAGGCAAATCTAATCGTGTTAAGCATTCTGAGCGTTAAATATTTGATGGCGCCTGAGAGCAACAGAAATTGAGTTTGCCCCGCAAAGTAGGCAAGGGAAAGCCTCTCGAGTTTTCCCTGATTCTTGAATGTATTCTAAATACTTGCGCAACAAATGTTTTCTTTTGCTTTTGCTTTTTTTGTTTGTGATTTGTTTTTGTTTTTCGTTCTCTAATTATGAAGAAAATGAATATGGAAATGTTTCATGCTCGTAATTTCATACGCTGAATGCTTTTTAATTGCATTTATGCCAACTTGATATGCCAAAGATACATTTTATGTCTGTGTGGGCGCGTGAGCGGGCAGGGGGCAGAGAGAGAGAGAGAGAAGTAGAGTGTAATAGGTGAACATGAAAATTCATGTCAACACATTTTCATTAACGCTTCAATTTCACATGATACGATTTGAATGTTCTCTAATTGTTGCTCCAGCAGCCGACTGCAAATTGCCCCAATTGAGGAGCGAGCTGTGCATTCAAATATGACTGCCTCTCTGCCTCTGTCTCCCTCTCTCTCTCTGCCTCTCTGTCCGGGGCTAATGTAGGCGATTAAGAATTTTAATTGCTGCACTGGGAATACGAAAATCCGCGTGTAGTTTCAACAGCTGAAACTTTCATTTCGATTCTCCACAATCTGCATAAAGTTATGTGTATCTAAACAAGTGTGCAAAATACATACACATATGTATATAAATGACTATGTATATAGGCACATATACATACGTACTTATATATGTTTGACTAAACACTGATTTGTGTCTGCTGTAATTAAATACTTATTGTACGCCTAAGCCCAGGCAAATGTGTTTACTCTCTCTCTCTCTTTCTCTAATCTTCATCCTCTCTCTGTCCCTATCTCTCTCTCTCTCTCTCTCTCTGATACCACTTGACCGACAGCTTATAAGCTAATGCTCGCAAATTATTTAAATTTCATTTCAAAGCTGCTCAAATTTCCCATATTCCTATGCGTCTCATATGCAAATCATGCGGCACTTTCCTCATTTGCCTTCCAATTAGAAGCATTTTGCTCCAAACTAATTAGTTTATTGATTGCAAAATGCATTCTTGGCTCTGCAAGCGACGGCCAGCAGCTCCGAAATTAACTCGTTGTCGTAGGCATACGTCACCCACAGCCAAGTCTTGGCCCAATGTACGCCAAATGCTACTGAACCACATATTACGTATACGCGCCGTATGCACATGAATTACTCAGATGTGAGTGATGCTATTATTAATTGTTAATTTAGGCAAAATGCATTCATTTCACTTAGCAGAACTGTATATTTTCAGTTAGATTTGAGAGATTTGAAAACACTTCCTCTGTGAGATACGACTCGATTTTCTCTATAAATTGAAGTACAATATACTATGTCTACACCTGTAAACAGATGCTTTATTTTGACGAAAATTTATATAATATTTATATGAGTTTTTATAAGTTGAATTGTCGCCGATTACGCTAATTTATTAATTTTTTGTCACTACATTTTTTTTTTAGATTTCTATTTTAATATTTCGATTAGTATTTTCTGAGCTGAGTAGAGTATCCCGTTCTATTTGATTACGTTTTTTTTTTTATTATAATTTTTTGTTTGTCTCAAACAGAAGCAGCTAAAATTGTAAGACTCTAATTGAAATGATATGGAAAATATATAATCTTAGCGGAGAACGTGAAATTCAAGAGAATTTTATACTTGTGCAAGTTCTTTGAAGCTCATGCATTAATTGCGGAGTAAAAAGTTGAGCTATCCCTATCTAACTTACATCTAATGCTAATGCTCATAATCAGCTTAACATGAAATATTATATCTAATGGCAATGCTCATCGGGAGGCCAACCAGAAGTACTTGAGGATGTCATGCCTGTGGCAGATATTAATTTGCTTTCTTCAATTGAGAAAGCTCTATAATAATTGCATATACAGTAATATATAGAAAATCGGAATGCATCAATTCAATATATGTTTCACTTCTTATTCCATTCTCTATACATTTCATCTAGATATAAACACAAGAAGGCGAGAATTCCCTTTACTAAATCAAAAGAGTGTAAAAAGCGAAACAAGCGCCCGATTCGCTGGCAATTAAAGAGTTTAGAGGAGAAGCAGAGGCAGAAGAAGACAGAGAACGGGGACAGAGGATTAGAGAGTAGAGGCGAGGCTGGTGTCAATAGAATTGAGAGCGTTTTGGCTGGCGAAATCACAAATGAAATTCATTTATGAAAATGCGCGCAGTGTGCCCGCATTTGTTAACAAGTATTTGCTTTTACACACCCAGTCACACACACACACATACATGCACATATGTAGGTACTAAGCAGCCTCCTCAGCTCAGCTCATCAATGCAGTGTGGGGAGGACGGCAAACGGATGCCGTCTCGCAGAGATCTGTGAGCCTGTGGAGCAAGACCCGCATTTGCTGGCTGGCTGCTTGACTGTTTCATTTCGTCTCGTCTCGTCTCGTCTCGTTTCGTTCCGTTTTGTTTCACTTGTTTGTTTGTTGCCGTCTCTATTGCTGTTTGACTACAATTTACGTCATTCAGCCGCAAAACACCTGAGCCGCCCCTCCCCCTCTTCCTGTTCGTCGCATTAACCCGCTCTCAACCCCAAAAGGCCCCGCGCCGTCGTCGTCGCAGCCGCCGCCTCCTTTTCACGAATCCGCCCACCAGCCCGTTAGCCCGCCAGCCCACCAGATGGCCACCTGCCCCAAGTGCCCCGCCCACAGTGCGCACTAACGCCTGTACATACATAATTAAGGCGTGTTATCCTTGTTGACTTTGTTATTAATCCACTCCAGCAAATTGTTGTTGTTGTTGTTGTTGTTGTTGTTGGTATTGTCATTGTTGTTGTTGTTGTTGTTGCTGTTGTTGTTGCTCTGTTGCTCTTCTGTTTTGTGCCATATTATTATTTTTCTCTTCACTACGCTGTGCAATACTTCTTTTATTTTGCTTGTATTTTTTTTGGTATGTGTGTGTGTGTGTGTGTGTGCGAGAGGCGTGTACATGTGTGTTGGAAAGGTTTCGAATTTTATTATGCGGAAAAAGGTTAATAAATGGAATTTTCAAGCTGTTAAATTGTTTATTTAGGATGTTTATAACACACACACACACACATACACACACATGCACACTCATACACACACACACACACATATATATATAGCAACACTCATACATGTGCAGCCGCTCATGGCTTGCAGCAGACTCCATTGCCACTTTCACTTATACTCTGTAGACTCAGCTAAGCCAAGTGGGCATATTGAGCTAATAGATTGATTGACACTGATTGACGTGAAGCCCTCTGATTGCCCAAAGCAGTCGAAAGTATGTGCCTTTGCATTTCTCTAGCGAAGAGTTTACCAAACTCTCACTTGACTGCTTTCTCCCTCAGTTCGAATCGACGACAAAAGTATTTTCATATACTATGTTTAGTTGGTTTAATATTTTGCGTGGTATTTGCTAGTCTATCAGCTATTAACTGTTTTGTTATTTTTTTTGGTTTTTTTCTTTCGATCGGCTGTGCATTTTCCTGTTGTGCTACGCATTTTCACAGATTGAAACCTTTTCGCCTTCATGACTGTGTGCTATGTATATCTATGTGTGCGTGCGTGTGTGCGTGTGTGTGTGTGTGTGTGTGTGTGTGTGTGTGTGTGCGTGACTGACTGACTGTTTGTGTGTTTGCGTAGTGCGTGTGCTAAAATATTTTTTGTGTTTCGCTGCGTAAACGGAAGGAAGCTGCTGGCAAATTTTGACACGTTGACATTTTACGGTTATTATTCTGATGCCCTCTCGACAGCAGCGTCAGAAGGGTATACCAAATTAAGCAACGATTTTACATTAGATCAATCAATCAATCAAGCCATGATATACAAATATAAATACATATATATATATGTATATCACGGCTAGAGTTTCAAAAAAAAACCTTGAAAGAATGAAATCAAAGATAAACTCTAAGAGATTTCGAAAAGGAATTTTTGTAGAATTTATTAAACTAATATATAATAAATATGTTTATAAACAAATCAATAAATTCGTAGAGAGAAACTAAAATTTTGTCCAAAAACGTTTTTCTATTTGACTTTAAGTTGAATATTTAAAGGACTCCAATTTTCAATTTTCGTCTAGCAAGGCTTGTGTCTGTGTGTGTCTGTGTATTGTCTGTGTGTGTGTGTACTGGCTCAACGGTGCAAAAAAGCTTGGGGCAGCTGAAAGCAATAACGGCGTCCTTCTTTGGTTAGGGTTTTGGCTTCTGGTCCGGGCTTCCGCTTCGGCGTCATAGCCGAGGCTTAATTCGAGGCATCACTTGATTTTTAATAAATGCTCCAGATTTATGGACAGAGAGGAGACTCGAAAGAGAATAGCAATAGACATAGAGCTCGCGAACTGCGAGAGTGAGATGGGCGGCAGAGAGGGAGAGAGAAGGAGTTTCGAGATAGGTAAAAGGGCGAATCAGTAAAAGTTGACAGACAAACGTAAAACTTGAGCTACAAATAAGTATAAGTGTGAGTAGCTGAGTATAAGTGAGGCGTCAAAGTGAGTATAAGTGTGAGGTATAAGTAAAGTAAAAAGTGGGAATCGGTAAAGAAACAAAAATGGGATGCTGTGGGAGTAGAGCCATCAATGAGTAAAAGAAAACTTTGAAATTGAAAGTAGAAAGCGTGAGAGAGAGAGATAGATAGATAGAGAGAGAGAGAGAGAAGTGGTAGAAACATAAATGAGTATAAGTGTGACCAGCTGAGTTATATTCAGCGAAGCATCAAGTGGGTAGAAGTATGAGGAGGCATAGTATAAGTGTTAGTATAAGAGTAGAGATATAAATGAGAAGCTGTATAAGCACAGTCACTAAAAGAGTATACGTATGACACTAAGTGAGTATAAGTAAAGCTTGAATCGGATATAAGTATAAGTGGAGAGAGAGTTAACAGTGAGTATAAGAAGTTTTATAAGCACAACTAGAAATGTGTCCAAGTGTGAGTAGCTTGGTGTATGAGAATAAGTACACAAAGAAGACAAGTGAGAAACTATATATTCGATCCGCATTTAAGTATAAGTGTGAATAGCTGCAAGTATTAGTAATAGTATATGAGTTGAAGTAGGTGAAGATAAGTACGTACAACTATATAGAAGAAGTAAAAATGGAAGCCAAAGAGTTGACACAAGTGGAGTAGGATAAAAGTAGATACAAGCATAAGTAGATATGCCTTAGTATAAGTGTAAATTGAGAGAGAATCGAGCGTATGAGCCAGAGAATAAGCAAAGTTTAAATTGAGCACAAATGAAAGTTGGAACAAGTTTCTCAACTGTGTCAGCAGAGGCGAAGATAAAGCAAGTACAAGTTGAGGCAGGAATCGGGGGAGATTTAAGAGTTAGCGCTGACACAGCTTAAGTTGCATTGAACTAAAGGTGGATATATGTACACGTATACATATGCATGTATATATGTGTGTTAGAGTAAAGACTGTCTGAATTGAAGGGGAAGAAACGATTTTGTCGACAACTTCTACTTTCGAGTTAATTTCAATTAACAATTCTCTTTCGATTCGTCTGCAAAGTTGCAATAAATTGTACGAATTGAACAACTCTCTCTCTCTCTCTCTCTCTCTGTCTCGCTCGCTCAAACTTTGAAATATAACAAATGCATATAGATGTAACTAAGAAGGCAGCATAAGCCCTTGCAATGTAGTTTTCAGCTGGGCTTAAGCTCTGCTGGGCATTTGCTAATGGAAATATGTCACGTTTCACAGTTTTTGATCGTGAGCAGCTTTTGTGCGCTTTCCAATTCATGTTGCAGGCAGTCTCTCTCTCTCTCTCTCTCTCTCTCTCTCTCTCTCTTTATATATATAGAAATATATATATCTACCATTTTTATTTCACATATATATAGTGTTAATTACCGGCTGGAATACGCTCCTGCATGGCGCTCGTCTTGCAAGTTTTTGGGACTGTGCCCAAGTTGGCTTGGCCCAGATAATTTAATTAAAAATAGCAACCATTTGATATCAAACAAAATTGTGCGCGGAACAACATAAATGACTAACCGGAAAGTGGCCCCAAGGCGCCTGCAGCCAGAGTTTTCTCTGTGCGTGTCCGTTCCAAATCTCCATCTCCATCTCCTGCTCCAGTTCCTGCTCGTTGTTCGTGTCCGTCTGCTGAATTCGCGTGCATGCACATTGAGTCTAGGCGCTGGCTGGCTGGCCGCGGCGCGAGAATTCATTAAACTTTAAACCGTAATGAATACTCAACAAATTTGAAAGACAAGCAGCGAAGACACCGCGTGCGGTGTGCCCAAAACACAAACAACAACAACAGCAACAGCAACAACAACAACACAAATACATAAACAGAACATGAGCAACGCAGGAGATAGGAAAGGCAACAGCTATTGCTGACATTGCCATGGGCTTTTGGCTTTAGCCGCAGCTTCGACTTTGACTTTGGTTCCGCCTCTCGCTGTCTCGCTCCAGCCTTTCCCCCTTCGCGGGGGGTCTGCCAGCAGCCAGCAGCCAGCAGCCATAGACGACAGGGCCAGGCACCTGCAATTGGAAAGTGCCAGCTTTTGGCCACTTGGCACCACATAATCAGCACAGTTTATGCTGTCGCCACTCGCCGGGATCCATGCGCACTGTCCCATCCTCCAGATGCCAGACGCCAGACGACGGCCGATTCCTGCGCTGCCAGCTGCACACGCTCGAGCAATATAAATATAATTTACAGCGGGTAATAATCATAAGAAGCAGGTAAAAGTGCGATGCGCAAGAGAGTATGAAGAGAGCGAAAGAAAAGCAAGAAGAAGCAGAGGCAGAGGCAGAGGCAGAGGCAGAGGGGAAACAACTGCAAACGACCAAAACGAAATTGAAACCAAGCAATTTCGCAGCTGCGCCAGAACGAATCGGGCATGCCCTATAAATAGTTTTTAATTGAAATAAATATATATATGAATATAATAAGTAAATGACTGTATGTATGTATTATATGTATATATAATCTATGTATGTATTTATATATATGTATAAAACGACCTTCGCTTTGACTTGAGTTGAGGTTTGAGGGTTTTAGACAGCTTAGCCCTAATTTGGCAGTGACATTTCGTAGCCAACATTAGTAAACAATGTGCAAATAGTGTTCGACTTGCGTATACCCTGCACTTAGGGTATGCGCTGTAAGAGTATTGTTTAGTATTTGCATGTTTCTTCATAAAATATATCAGCCATTGTTGGTATGGTTCAAATTGTCTGTTCCAGCTGCTCACTTGATGCCACTCTCGTTTTTTATCGACATATCCGATAACTGATATCGATAATATAAAGAGCTTAGATATCAGCTGTCCATTTGCCGATAGTAATTCAATATTAATATACTACTTTGTCGATATATATTATATACATACTACTATAATATGTCTACTATCTTAGAGTTCTCTTTACTCGACTAAATCTCATCCACATCTAGCCAAGGCAAGGCCACGCCCTTCACACATCAAGCATAGCATTTTCAGCTTAGCCACTGATGGCAGGGTATCGGCAATGGCCGTAGGCCCGTTGAATAATTGAGGGCGCGTGTCGTATACGCAACATGCGTACGTTTTTAGTTGCTGTCGCTCATACGCCGCGTGTGGCAGTGGCATTTTTATTTAAAATACAATTTGCATTTCGGGCATGTGTAAAGTGCTTGTGCGAGTTAAGTTAAGCTCTTTTATTTATTCTTTGGGGAACAATCTCTGAATCATCGCATCAGCCGTCGTCCGTCCGTGTCCACGTGCTCGTCTCGCTCATCGCCATCGCCGTCGTCATCGTCATCGTCATCGTCATCGTCATCGCCATCTTAATTGTGTGGAAATAAGCGAGTGAGTGGCCCCACTTCATGGCAAGTTAATTGCGGGCTTTTGAGTCATGTGCTCATATTAAATATGCATGTGGGGGCACGCCAAATGGAAATGGGCACAGGATGCGGGCCAGTCTGAGATAGCGCTCCAGCTCTCGCTCCGGAGCACGGGAATGCGAACGGCAAACGCGAACGTGCTGCCTACACGCCCGATCGGCTGCTGTCTCAGGCTGCTGCTGCTGCTGCTCTGCTGCTGCTCTGCTCTGCTGCTGCTCTGCTCTGCTGTGCGGCAATCCGATTAATTATGCATGAATTTACTTAGCCGCCGCCGCTCGAAAAATATGCTCCCAATTATACAAGCACACGGCCGAGGCACTTGCTAACGCCGCGACCAGTCGAAGAGAGGGGTGGGGGGGGGGGGGGGGGGGGGGGGGGGGGAAGAGGGAGAGAAGCCGGGCCATCTAGCAAGCAGCTTTACGTTTTCAAGTGCTTAACTTAATAATTCAGCAGATCCATCGCCTAATGTCCTGGAACAAAACATTTGCGGATAAATATAAAAGTTTGGTTAGCTAAAATATAAATTTGAAATAAATTTAGCTTGTTGACTAAGAAAAAAAAAGAAGTTTATACATTTTATTATAGACTCCGATTTTAGCTTTGAGAGTGAATAATATGAATAATAAAGGGAATAGAATAAAGAGGGAGAGAAGGAGAGTTGAATATACGCACTGACTTATGAATGGACAGACGGACATGTATACTATATAGGCTCTGCCACGCCTCCTTTTGCATATGACATAAATGTTAGAGTTCTACTTGATCCTGAGCTTTAATAAAGACAGACAATATGTCCAAAATATATGGCATACGTTTTGAATTATGGACAAGCCTCGAGTCGACTCAAATGGCGAATCGTATATAATATTTCAGAGTTTATCTGTGCCCGATAATTCGAGCAGCTGCTGCTCTATGGCAGTCGCAAAGGGTATCACGCCGGCCGGCATCACATGTGGATGGTGTGGCCGCAAGTGCTGGCCGCTAGGGTATACGAGCAATTTAAGTTTCATGGCTGGCCATAAAACGCAGATAAAAAATTGTTTAGCAACAGCACCAGAGAGGACATTACTTTCCTCCTGGTTTTTTTTTCCGGATTTTTTTTTTTCTCTGGTTTTTACAACAAGTTTGAATTAAGCCTCGCAACGGGTTCGAACTCGCAAACATTTTGGCTGTGGCCCGCTCCAAGTGGGTCAACATTGGCATTTGGCAGATAATCTGTGCAGCCATATATGAAATATATGTACTCTATATGTATTTAGTGGGTCACTTGATTTAAGTCGGCTAATAAGATTCCATGGATCTATTTATGGTTTTGTGGCCTAGCAATATTAAAGAGAGCTGCAGCGGAATTATGTGAATGAGTTTACATTTCAATTTTGGCTTGCTTTCAGTTGTAATCGAACAATAAATATAAAACATCTGCAAGAGGCGGGAGATGAATAAGATATTCTTGAGTGAATGAGTGAATACCTCTTGAGCAAATCTCGTATACAATTGTATCTATTCGCATATATTCCTCTCTCGCATTGAGTCCTAGCTGAATGGGAACATTTGCTCAATCACTTCAGAGCCCAGTCGAAATGAAGGTAGTTAGTCGAGTGAATAACGTCTATGGGCATTGTTAGCTGGCCGAGAGTGGAATCTATAGATGGCTATATTTTCTTAAATAGTCCATGCTTGTCTCGCCCTTTGCGGCTTGTTCGTGTGCCGTGCCATGCTGTGACTGTGGTGCGCACCACAACAATTGCAGGCGACAGGTGGAGGCAAATAAATAAATTTGTGTCCTGCTGCTAGCAGGACTGCTGCTGCTGTTGCTGCTGTTGCTGTTGCTGCCACAGTTGCAACACTACTCGTTAGTATTGCTGGCAGTTGCTCCCGGGCATGACCACATGGAATATTACTCATACGCGCTATTAGCCAAACACTGCAACAAACACACACACACACATACATACACTCACACAGAGACAGAGACATACACGCACACCCTCAGCTCGGTTGCATTGGATATAAAAGTGGGTTTTCGGAATTGGATGTCGCTAAGGTTTTGTGCTCGGAGATGCGAGCGAGAAGAGCTTGTGCTTTGCTCTTGTTTGTTGTTAGTTGTTATTGTTATTGCCGTTGCTATTGCTGTTGCTGTTGCTGTTGCTGCTGCTGCTGCCCAAGTGCCAAACGAAGCGTGGCAACCTCAAAACGTAAATTTTAACGTCCTTGACATTTTATGCCGTTTGGCGTTTGGACTCCTTGCAGCGTCGTTTGGCGCCTATATGTATCAAAAGTGCGTCTATATATATATAGATGTACACACATATGTATATATATATATATATATATATATGGCTTCACGTTTGTATATGGCATGACAATCTAATAACGTGGCCAACACACATTGGCAACCGCACTTTATAGCGCTTCATTTATTCGTGCCCAACTAATTGTTTACTTAAGGTCCTGGGCCATAACTAGTTAAGAATTAAGCCAGGTCAGGCTGGGCTAATGCCCAATGGTAGCATAAGCACAAGCCCGAGCATAGCACACGCACACGCACACGCATAGAGACAGAAAGAGAGAGAGAGAGAGAGAGAGAGAGAGCGAGAGAGTGAGGGAGTGCTGCCCAGAGGATTACTGTCAGCTAACCCGACTGGCATTCGCTTGGAAAAAGGTCAATGCACAAGATTTTACCTTTTTTTTACTGTTGCTGTTGCCTTTTCACATTTTTTTTGAATATCATGCAAAAAAAATTAAAATAAAAATGTGACACAAATTCGATTTGTAAAATCGTCTGAGCGCCAAGCGCCAAGCCCCAAGCCTCGGCCTCAGCCTCAGCCTCAACCTGAACCTGAACCAGAGCCGTAGCCATCACCTAAGCCCGATGAGCGTGTGGCGTGCGTTAGATTTTGCACCAGGCCATGACGCGATTGCGTCTCTGATTATGTTCAGGGGCAGTGGGCCAAAACAAAGCAACAACAACAACAACAACAACAGCAATATGAACATAAAAAAGGTTGCCCAGCTCTATGACCCAAGCCCGGCCCCATGGGCCGCGCCATGCCCCAAGGCCGCCCTCCAATGCCAGCCAGTCCCATCGATACCTATACAGTATAATACATATACATATATATATATATGTATTTGATGTGGGCCTAGTTTGTTGCTATTTGTACATATGCTGCATATCGTAATATCAGCGATTTACAGTTAATCCATAGATTTCCTTCATTAAGTGGATTTTACATTCGAATACCGGCTGAAAGCCCGAGCCTACGCTCTGCCCCTAAATTCAATGTGAACAACGGCTGCTCCGCATGTAATGGAACTTTAATTGAACTCTTCAGATTGATAGAAAAGGTTGAATGACGGTTGAAGCCTTTGTATTTATTTTTATTATATTATATTATTATATGTGTATGTATATATTTTTTTGTTTGTGTGTGTGTGTTCTTTTCCAATTTTAATAGCATTTGAACAGTTACATATACTTATTTAATAATAATCATTGATGGACTCTAAAGCAAGTATGAGTGCTTCGGTTGGCTGTGCCTGGGTAGCGAATACCCTGTACCTTCATGGAGGAAAAGGGTGCTCCTTGCAGAGTTCTGGGTATCTGCTAGTCGGTATACCCTTAGAAGTACAGTAAGCTTCTGCTCTCATTTAGAAACCATGTGGCATGCATATAAGAAGCATTGAATGATTGAAGTATCAGCTCTGTTTTTTGTAACAGGTGTCTCCCAGTCGGACAATCCCAACTCTATTAATTTGTTTATACTCGTCCTGGTTTCTAAAAATGTGATTTACATATTACTATATATTATGTATCATAATTCTGATCACTATCAAAGTCCGCCTAAAATTTATAAGTTTAACTTGTATATTATTTGAAATATTTTATGTTTTCATGCAATTGATATAAATTCGTATTTATGAAATTTAAATAAAAATTGTAAATAATTATTTAAACAAAAATTTTTTAATAATTTTTTAATTTAATTTATTCGATTTCTGTTAAATATTACAAAGTTTTTAAAAGTTGCGAATTTTATTTAATGCAAATTTTTGGTTTACAATTTAGAATTGTTAGCGCATTTAAGCTGTTTTCCACTTTACACCCTTTGCAGCTTCAGCTTCAGTTGATTCGCACTCGAAACGGCACAAAACAAGAGGAAACCAAATTTTTGGTTTTTGTTTCTTGTGAAAGGGGTGAAAGTCGTGCATAATTCTTGCGGTTTGCTGCTCTGGCGTTTCACTGATTAAGCGTTCGAGCTCCACTGCGAGATGAGCAGTTAGCCCAGCGTGCTGGCTGCATTCCCTCCTGCTGTGGCCGTGACTGTCGCTGGCAGGACTCGCTGCTGCGAAGGGGCCGCAAATCGAGCTAGCATCAATCAATCAATCAATCAGGGCGTCAAGCAGTGCATGACGGGATACCTGCTCGGCCGCACCGCAAACAGATGCAGCGACAAGCCGCAAAGCGATGATAACTGGCCGATAGTCGATAGGCGACGATAGTTGATGATTGGGTTTGGGGCGTTGTACGATTTGAATTAGAAATGGATTCCCCCGGGCGCCAGCGGAAGCAATAAACCTGATTTATTCCTGCTCCTCCGCCTCCTGCTCTTGCACATGTGTGATTTCTGCTGTTTTCATTCAGTAATATATTTGCAATTGTTGTTGTTAGTTTTCTATCTCGATTATCCTGCTGGCGAGCAGAGAGCAGGGAGCAGGCAGCAGTCGAAGGGCTAGCAAAAATGTTTCCTTAATCCAAGAGGTCTCCTGCCTCTACGTTCTCTCCCCCTCCCACTCTCCCTCTCTCTCTCTCTCTTTCTATGTGTATTGGCGATGTTGTAAAAAGTTTTATTTGTCGCTGATTTGAGTATCGAGGCCAACGCCTATGTAGTCGCATTCGTACTCATCCGTATGGCAGTCGTGTGTGTCTCCGGCTCCTGCTGCTGGCCCTTTTGTTTTGTTTCGCTCACAAGCGCAAAACAAAAATGCAAAGTAATGCAATTTATTTGAAAACTATGCTGCCACGCCCACCCAGCACACTCCCCCACAATTTCAAACAAAGGGGAAGGGGCTGAGGAGAGAGAGAGTGTGTGTGTAGGCACTAGCAAGCAACAAAAACATGCAACATGATGCACAAATTATATTGCTCGATGTACTTGTAGGACACAGAACAAAGCAACAGCAACAGCAACAGCAAACAGACAAAAAAAAAAAAAAAAAGAACAGGACACGAAAATTTAATGTTCTGTGTCACAGCGATTTCAATTAACTTTAGTGAACCATTTGGATTAAATGAGCACGAGTCGAGCTGTTGCATATTTGATGGCATAGCTGAAATGCCCGCCTGTGCAGCCAAACTAAATTTATTTCTTCCGCTCTCTCTCTCTTCTCTCTCTGCCTCCCTATATTTTGGTTTTTTTTTGTTTTGAACTTTTAGCTTTGGTTGCGGTTGAAAAGCGAAAACTTTTTATGGCTTTGCATAGAGTTGAAATCCGTTTCGGACTTAAAAATTAACAGCAATTATATATACATGTGCATGTGTGTGTGTGTGTGTGTGAATTTGAAATTTAAAAATCGAACATTAGGATTTGATAAAGAGCTGAAAATAAACTTTCAATATGATGGTAAAATTCATGTGATGCACGTGAATTTTATGTATGTGTGTGATGTATGACCCAACAGGAGTGATAGTATTTTCGATAAATATGATTGAGCAGCAGTTATCGATCAATTTATATATATTTTTTTTTAAATATTCAATGGGATTTGCCACTTAGGTAAAATTCGTATCATCAATTGGCACAATGTGAGTGGCATTTCTTTTGGAGTATTTATGCACTCTGCGCTCCATTAATGCCAGAGCTGAATAGCTTAACAATAACAGTCTATGAATGAAACCAAAGGCTTGTGTTCTTAGAAAGAAGCAACTGAAAGTTTTTCATTCAGCCACAAGGATGAGCACATAAATCGAATACGAAATTCACCAATTATAAAGAGAGAGAGAGATAGAGAGAGAGAGAGAGAGGGAGTGAAAAGAAGAGGACAACGAAAAACGATGAACAATAATTGCATTGGAGTTAATTGATTTTGTCTTGAATTTATTATAGTTTTCCTTTTGGTATTTTCATTTTCATTTTTTTTTTTTTTATGCGACTTTCCTAAAATTTGCTATCGCACAAGGCACAAATTAAAGAAATCCGAGTTTATTTTGCAGCTTGTGCGAGTATGCAAAATGTGTGAGGATAATAAACTGCTAAATATGCCCGAGTTGCCTCAGCTGTTGGCACACAACAAATATTTAGCACACACACGAGAGAGCGTGTGTGTGTGGGTGTGTGTGTGTGTGAGAGTGTGTTTGCTGTATGTTTATACACATTTATTTCGTTTGCTTTTTGCCTACTCAACAATAGCAGTAGACCTAGAGTGAAAGTGTGTGTGTGTCTGTGTATGTGAGTGTGTGTGTGTAGGGCCACCTTTGTGCTTGTCGTCTCTGTGTGAAAATATTTCTATGTCCTTTAATAAAAATGATAAGTCACAGTATGGGAATAACAGAAATGTGAACACGACGAGCTGAGCTAGCTGACTGTGTGAGGGAGGGGAATGCGGGTCGAGTGGGGTTCCATTGTAATGCTAAAACCTGGCAAAGCTAACACATACGAGTGATTTAATTAAAAGACAGAAAAATACTCATACACACACACACACACACACTCACACACACACAGACAGATACATGCAACTGTTAGCTTTTGGCCCGAAATATTCGAGATCTCTGCACATTGCATCGGTTTCAGAATTCAATTAGTATTTATCAAGCTTCGCATTGCTGTCTATGCGCTGCTTGCCAGACAATGAAGTGATACAAAAAATGTTTATTTTCATCTTCTTTTATCCCCTTTTATCTGCTTGCTTGTTGTTTTTCTCCTTTTTCCGTTTTTTTTTTTTTTTTTGGCTAGAAATGCATGCCTGCAGGAATTTATCGTACATCGATGTGGGCGATTGCACCGAAAAAGTCGAAAAGTCGATGCAAAGAATGCGTGCAAAAGGAAAAAGATTTTCAAAATAAAAGCGGATGCTTAGATGCAAATGAATTGGTGCAATTGTATGACTTAATTATTATAAAGATGCCCATTAAAAATATTTAGACAGTTGAAAAAGTTGGTAAATGTGAATTGAAAAAGGAAAAAGAGAATGAAGTATTAATGAAGCGTTTCTGGGCGTAAAGCAGGGAGTAATTTGAATGATACGAGTAAAGGCTCAGAAGAAAATATGGTATTGTATCGTTAATCGAGATATAATAACTTGACTGGGATATACTTGGATGATTAAACTTCTGGAAAGCCGATAAGTTGTTGAAGTTGTTGAGTTGCCCGTGGAGTAGACTTTGAAATCGATACGTTTTATCGGTGAATGCTATCGATTCCTAAGGATGAGGATTTGACTTGATTTTACTAAAACTTATGAGAATTCCGACAAATCGATATGTTATCGACAGCTTTCAACAGTTGCTAATCTGCCTAATGGGGAAGAGAAAAGCCACTCTTCAGCTTAAGAAAAATCGATAGTTGCATAGGCAACTGTCGATGTCAATCGACAGCTCCTATCAATCGCTAAGCTGCACTGTGACCACAGCTCTACCAGGAAGTACCAGTAGATTAGAGGTCGGTGTCTTTGGTCTTAGCGCAGACATATGGAGCTTTGCTTTATCGTTTTCGTCAGATTAATGGGGTTTTCTTTAGAATGTCATGCTCGATACACAGACTGATTTCACATGTCACCTCAAGCCATCCGGCTGTATTAGAAACGGGAAAAAGCATGACAACGAGTCGTTAACTTGGCCCGGCCAACGCTTCGCTTCTCGCCTGCGTAATCCTAATGAACGTCCTGTCCCACGGCTGTTGCTTTTGCTGTTGTTGTTGCTGTAGCTGCTGCTGTTGCTGTATATCCGTACGGCATAATTGCTGCACACTTTTTCGCCGGCTTACGGCCGCAGGCTGTGACGGCCTCAGGCGAACGACTCTCCCCCAGCCCTGGGCGCCCTTTGGCTTGCCAGTTCAGCGTCTTTTACGCGTCGCTGGCATCGAACAGTGAAGACGATTCCGATCCGATGCCTCAACTGATTGTATGTGGCACGCGACGCTTCGCTTGGCGTCGCATTAATTGAATAAATATTGAGCTAAATATTGAATGAGTCAGGGAGCGCGCTTTAAAGCAAGCTGATTGAATCCAAGTTAATGGCTTATTTATGTGCCACATATATAGCCGCTTAGAAAGCAAGAGAAAAAGAAAGTGAGGGAACTCTCTGTATTGGTAATTTATATAGGGCTCGCTTGGCTTCGGGCTTTAATCAGCAAACACATAAATTGTGCCTGTATTCCGTTTAGCGGGAATCGGAATGCCAAATAGTCTTGTGCCGAATGCTCAATGCGAAATTAAACATAATTTTGAGGCGCATTTAAGCGAGCGACTAAAGATGATAAATGATGCACAACTGACTATGGCAACAATGCCAAAGACTGAGAAAAAAGCCAATAACAGCCAGAGACCCATTGCCACAGAGTGCTAAAAACCCACAGCAGCAGCAGCAACAGCAGCAGCAACAACAACAACAATATTGAGACAGCAATCAGCAGACGCGTGGGCGGCTTTGGCGCCCCAGATAATGCGTATGCTATACGGCGTGTCATTCAGTCAGCCAGCCATTCAGTCAGTCAGTCAGTGAGCGAGTGAGTGAGGGAAACAAATTGAGCTACAGGCAGGCAGGATTCAGGCAATACTGAATCAGCTCGTCAGTCACTCAGGAAGAGTGCGTTTACTGAAGGAAGACGCTTGTAAAACTAACGATAAGCGTCATGTAATTTGTGATACGAAACGTTTACGGCCCTAGGTGATTGGGTGTAAGTGTGTGTGTGTGTGTGCGAGTGTTTATATGTGTGAGCAAACTCACATTATGAGGCAGCAAATTGATTTATTGTAGTTTTACATATACACACACACACACACACACACACTTCTACTAGATATATATGCAAAAAGGTACCTTCCGACCCAAAATAGGCCCGGGGCAGTGACCTATTTGGTCAGCAAACTTGAAAAACGTTCGAACAAATGCGAGCAGATATCGCATCATTTATTAAACTGTGTATGCAGTGTGCGCATACTTACGCACAGCACTGTTGTTGTTTGCCTGGCTAACGGCTTATCGCATTAGTTAGCATGCTTCAACGAAATTACCTCAATATCAATGCACCCAATGCTGCTCTCCATCATTAATCGATTTATTATGCAAAATTTAAAACAATTTAGCCTGCATTATTCATGGACTTCGGCTTGTGTCGTCTCGCCCAGTCCCGTCACGCATTAGATGCAATTATTTTGGGCAAACTCAAATTGTTTTCGGCTCGGGCCGGACGGGATTGGGCTGGTAATTATTTGCGGTTTGTCATTGGCCAGTCGCCCGGCTCGCTTCGCAGCTGGCGACATGCGCTGCATTTCCATTTGCATTTCCATTTGCCTGCGGCCGGTCGAAAGGCTTTCGAACTGATTTTCAATTATCCAATCAAGTCAATTTGCTAATCAGCAATTATACAAACCGATAATGTTTGCTATCCCAGCGATAGTTCGTAGCTAGGAAATCGACTGCAAAACCAAAGACCCCAATACCAAAGCCAGCAGGGAGAGAGCATCTAGCAACAAGTAGAGCTGCAGCAACACCTTATTATTGATTTTTGGAATTTGCATTAATATTTCAAGTGTAGCCTAAAGTGCATTCTGAGCTATTAATAATACTTTTCATCAGAACTTCCAACTTTAGTTTTATTTTCGCAAAATGTTGCTCATACTTAGGTCTATTTAATCTTCAACTACTCGAAAGTAACTTTTGGCAGGTAAGTTTGCCTGAATCCGTAGAGTAACTCAGGTACACACTACACTCACACACACGTACGCTCACACACACCCACACCTATACACATATAGCAGTAGTTAATGGCTTCTCTGTGCTTCTTTTCTCCCTAAACTATAATGTTTATTGGCCGATCTTATTGATATGGTCATGGCATGCATTAATGTAGTAACGAAATGCGTTATATTCCTAAGAGTTCCTGGGGGAAAAATTGATTAAGGTATATAAAAAGAGAATGGGTTAAGGTGTACACTAAGTGGAGTACTCTGCCTTTGCCATTGGGTTTGATTATCATTCAGAATAATTTTTCATTGATCAGCGATTCAGAGACAAAGCTGAATTGAATGAAAAATATTTAATGATTTAATAATTAATGAATATATTATCAATTAATAAGTAAATGAGTAATTTAATGATTGAAAGACTGACTGAATGAATAGATGAATATTTGAATGAATAATAATAATATCCAAGCCACAGAACAATTTTTTGTACCACAGTATTTATATACATATGATTGAGAGCTCGAAACGATGAGTGCCTATTCATCATCCTGTGCTCTGAGCTAATCAATTCGAGTACTTTCCCCATTCGCACTGGCCTGCATATATGTATATAACTTATTCGCAAATTGAGCATCCAAAGTCGACTATGAATGCATTAGCTTCAATAACATTAAGTAAATCAGATTTGTGTTGTCGAGATCAATTTGCAGCTGTTAATATGAATATTTCAATTGTAGCTAGGCTCAGCTTGGAGCTGATGGAAATTTAGGTGCACTAGATGGAAATTTGTTGGTTGCCTGCCAAATGGTTGGGGCTTTTGTTGCAGCTCCAACTGGATGTCAGATGCACTTTGATCCTTTTTGCTAGGCCCGCATCCGGCAACTGTGAAAATGTGTTCCTCTTTCAGTGTGTGTGTGCATGTGTGTGTGTGTGTGCATGTGTGTGTGTGTATGTGTGTGTATTTATGCGTTTGTGGGGCACAGGCTGCAACGTCGTCTGGACACTGATGGAGAACGATGCTGGTTCTGGCTCTGACTCGGGCTCTGGCTCTGGCTCTGGCCCTGTACTTGTGTGTGTGTGTGTGTGTGTGTGTCCCATTGGGACATATTTTATATTTAATGCAAGACATTTGTCATGCGGTTGGCGCATTTATTCAAAGTATTTGCTGCAATTTTAATGCCAAAATGAGAGCGCAATTTCAAATACCAAAAAATGCACACGAACCGCACCGACTCGAACAGGGCTGGAAAGGGGGGAACGGGTGGTACGGGCGGAACGAGTCGGCCCTGCGCCTGAGCCACACTATTTAAAAATGAATTTATGCGAACATCTGTATGCGAATGCGTATGTGTATATAAGTGTATTTATGTAACTGTGTGTGTGTGTGTGTGTGTGTGTAAGTGTCCATATGCCTTTGATGCAAAGGACAATATGCTGTCATTTGCATGTATATATGTATAGATGTCTGCATATATACATATACACACATATGTATGTGTATGTGTATGTGTGCATGTTGTTGACTTAAGATCATTTTAATTAAATTCTAACTGGCAAACTTATTTATTTTGCGTGTTTTATGAATTTCTCTTTGCAGCGCCACTTGGAAGATGCCAAATTGAATCAATTTTTGAATATATCAAATATATGTGCGGGGCAGGCAATAACCAAATGAAACTCTACAAAGCTAACGCTACCCCAAAGGGCATCAATAAATAAGTGTGCATATACTTGGAATATATATACATATATATATATATATATCTATATATATTTGCTACTCTTTCTCTGTGAATGCTTGCATAGCGCAGTCAGCATAAGAAAGGATAGAAAACACAAGCAATCAAATTCTATTTCCAAATTGAATTTTAAATGCACTCACACACTCGCATCGCCATCGAGTGGGCAGCGGATGGCAAGGAGTAGGAGGGAGGCCAGCTGAAAGGACATAACGACAATATTTGCCATCAAAATCGAAATTGAAGCACTGACAAGGCTAGCTAGCTTGGGCTACTTGTTAGCCAGACAAAGTAATCAAAAGCTTGCCAAGCAGCAGAAATAGAAACAGCAGCAACAGCAGGAGCCGCAGCAACAGCAGGAGCCGCAACAGTAGCAGCATTGCGGTCCGGTAAGCAAGCTCCGGAAATCTACAAACAAAAAAGTACGGAAACGCAGCTTGCGATAGTCAACATCAAACAAGCGGCAAGCCGGATAAAGGGGCAAACGGGCCGAGCCGAGTCGAAAGAGGCGTGGCTCATACATAATACATGCCACACGGACACATATAAAACAATTGTGTAACAATCATAGCAACAATCAATCAAGAGTCCGATTGCCACATAGATTTCTCTTGGCGTTGACAAGCTAAATAGTCAAGGTCAACGGCCAACACCGACCGAGCGACCGAACGACCGTACGGCCGTACGACCGAACGGCCGGAGATGCCACAAATGTGGCCACCAGCCAGCCGTAGCCGTGTCGCAGACAGAGACTGAGACTGAGACCGATACCGAGACCGAGACTTAGACGCTCTCAGCAAACACAAACACAAACACAAACATACACACACACACAGAGACACACATACACACAGACAGAGTCAGTCAGGCAGACGTAGAGACATAGCAGCGACAAGGCTTGCCCGCCCCCGATTTCCGGCCAAATATAGCCCCGCAATTGCAGGAACCCTTGCGCCTGCGCCTCCTCCCCCTCCTCCCGCCAGTCCGCCGCTAACAGTCGGCGTACAAAAGAACATTTTTGATAAATGGCAGTTGGAGTAAAAAAATTTGCGGCAAGCCAAAAGTAAAAGTTTACGCCAGCTTGCAAAATTGAAAGGCAAAGAAAGGTGGCACAGATAAGGGCCACAAGCAGCAGCAACAACAACAACCACAACAATAAAACAATAATAACAACAACAACAAACAACAACAACGACAACAAAAAGAACAAACAGCAACAACAATAACAACAGCCGTCCCATCACGAACAGAAGTGGCATTAGCAAGCGTCAGCCTCCACTTTGATAACAACAGTCGAGCAAAGAGTATAAAAAACGAAAGCGAAAGGCAACAAACAAAACAAAAAAACACAAGAAAAGCCGAAAAATAAAATAAAAGAAGCGAAGCAAGCAACAAAAAAGCAAATAAATAAAAAATAAAATCAAATCGAAAGAAAATAAAAAAACAATTGCCGTAGAAAATTGTTTTCCCTGCCGTACATCAGCCCATTTCCGGCAACGGCAACGCCTACGTCTCCACTTCCGCCTTCGCGTACGAGTCGGCATACGGGTGTCGGGACAGCCCGTGTAGCTGGTTACTGATTCAGTTGACCGCCTGATCGATGCGCCATATGTCTGACTAAAAGACGTCTGCCACAGCCACAGCCAGAGCCAGAGCCAGTTGGGCGCATGCCACAGGTGGCGACAGTTGCCCCGTTTCGTATTGGAGTTCGCCTCACGGTTGAGTGATTGCGCCATTGTAGACCCTGCTCGATAGCGACAGATGACCTGCCCATCGATCGGGCTACTTAAGTAAATGCATGCTAGCCCCGATTGCCATCTAACTGCAGAGAGAGCTAGCGACCGAGGCTTCCAGCCAGATTCCCAAATCAATACACTCAGCTAACCGGATGCGTCCCACTGCGCCCGCTGCGAGAATGAGTCGTGCAATCGTCCGTCTCCTGGCCAGCGCCTGTCTCCTGGGACTCCTAATCTTGTTGCCAGGTAAGTGGACCCAGATGATAATACAATTTAATGGACCCCATTGGGATGAGTGTCCTGAACCGAAAGTGTTTATTTCACTTAATAGCAGGTGCCCTAAATTCAATTATTATTTTTTTTTTTAACAATATTTCAAAATATTAAAAAATCAACCAGAAATAGTTCCACAGCTGATTTTAATCACAGATTTCTGAAGTACATAATTTGACTAAATGGAATACCTTATACAATATTTCTTATATAAGTATAGGTATATATAATATTTTTTTTTTTTTTTCATTTTGAGAGCATAATGCTCTAGTCGATGCTCGACTAGGAGCTGAAAAGCTTATCTTAGATGGACATTCCTTACTATTCTAGCCCTAATTTCTATTATATTAAAAACTTGGATGGGTATGCAAAAGCCAATATACATATGTATACAAACTCTTTGTATTAATCAATGAAATCTCTTGCTTTTGTGGCATTACGTTGCTTAAAAAAATTTAAAAATATATTTGTTATCGATAAGTAAGGTTATAAAACGTGTTATCGATAGAAAAAGAAATATTAATAAATTTCAAGACTGTTGCTCTATTACTTACTTGGAAGGGACAAGGCAATAGACATGATATACATGACTTGATCCACTCAGCTCATAGTCCTGCTCAAGCAGGAACACACTCAAGTGTGCTGCCACTCCTGCTTCTCATGCTTCTTATGATATTTTAAAACATGCATTTATAATTCCAACCCAGTTGATGCGAGGCTAGATCGACTCAGCAGGAATGTGTCTTGTGTGTGCTGCCACGCCTCCTGCTACCTGCTGCAGATATTTTCCACAGAACTATCATAGCTCAAATCATAATTTTCAGTTTATTGAGAATATAATTTATTCAACAGCCACAAATAGAGCTCGCAAATTGGCATTTGGCAAGGCAGTTGAGGTGAAATATTCATTTGTTATTATTTTTTTTTTGATAAATCTGATGGCTTAGTTCAATGGCCGTGGCAAATGCCGAATAATTGCATTTGGCAGCGCCGACTTATTAATTTTAATTAGCTGGCAAAAAGGCAATTATGCTTTTCAATTAACCGGCGAGTGAAATTGCAATAAATTCTATTAGCTCTTAATGGAAATACATAAATACATGCAAGCAAGCATGTACATACGTACATGTATATATGTATATAAATGTGTACATTATATATATATGTACACTTAGCACACTTGAGAGTTTTTCTCGTTTGCTCTTTTTATTTTGGGTGTGCGCTGTGATAGCTGAATGCTGGCCCCCAGCTGGCTATTTTGGCCTGAAGTACAATGCGGCATGGCCTTAACAAATGTTTATTACGCATACACCGCGTGGCAACAAATTAAACATGACTCGCTTTGTGTTAATGCCTGGGGCGACTCGGCTAACTGCTGCTGCGACTCCTGCTGCTGCCACTCACTGTTCGCTCTCTGTCTATCTGTCCGTCTGTCTCTCTGTCCGTCTGTCTATCTGCCCTACGCTGTTGCTGTAGCTGATGGCTGATGGGAACGTAAACGTGAATGTGAGTCTGCTGATTCTGACGACTGGCAATTTGTTTATTTGATTGCATTTTCTGCACTCACTCGGGCCAAGGGACAAGGGCAAAGGCACAAAGGTGGCTGGGTCGATGGGTGGCTCCTGGGTGGTTGGGTGGCGTCTGTTTGCCTGACTCGGCGCACAAATCAAAGTCAACTGCGGTAAGTGGAACGACAAATAAAGTGCAGCCGTTTTATGGAAGCAACTGCTGCAAGTAGCCCCGACTGCCCCACCATCTCAACCTGCCTGGCCCACACACAATTGAGCATCGCTCAATGCTGACTGGCAAGCAAATTTTTTGGGCTGCTTTATGCTTAGATGCAAACGAACGGCAATTAGATTGATGAACATCGAACATCGAACAGCGAGCAGCGAGGGGAGAGGCCGAGCCACGCTGATTGCGGTGTCAGCAGAAATGCGAAACTCTCGCTCCGTCCGGCATAATGGCGAGATTGATGGGCCACTAGTGCTTGGCAATAGATAGCATATACTTTGGCCAAGTTGCTTCGTAAATTTATGACAGCAGCTGCTACAGATAAATGATACGATGGCCGTAAGCAAGTACAAGTACGAGTACGAGTACGAGTAGTTTGCTAGCTTAATCCGGCTATTGTTATTGACGCTCAGCCCTGCTGCTGGCCAACGTCCTGGTCCATTTGCATAAGCTGCAACTCATGCGCCATGCCACAGCCGCATTCTGCAGCGGAATTCGGATTGCTCTTAGTTATGCATAAAACAAGTTTTGTGGCACGTTTCAATTCATTTTGCATGAATGCTTTTGGGCAACTCAGCAGCTGCCCCTTTCCACTGGCCCCTGCTCAGGCCCAACCGCATCAAAAATCCTCCGAATTTTTTGGCTTGAGCCTGCTTGGAAATAATTCCTGTTTGCTTCAAGTATTTTTTTTCTCTCGCTCTCCTTTTTTTTTTTTTGCATATTTTTCCCGTGTTTTCTTTCAGTTTTATGAATTTGTGGCACGCCCACGCCGCCGTCGCCCACATGCAGGCCCGCATACACGTGTATGTTATTATATGAATTCCGAGCGGTGTTTTCTTTCTTTATTTTGTGTTTTTCTTTTGTCAACCCGGTTTTATCTTCACCCTTGCACAAGAGCATTTTTCGGTTGCTCTGCCGCACCCACACTGCCCCACTCACTCACTCACTCACTCACTCCCCATTCCCCACAGACTGACTCACATAGCCACAGCCCGAACTACCACATTCGCATTTAAAGCCGCATTCACATTCAGATTCTGGCGCCAGGTGCCAAGCGCTGACCGCCCCTTCAATATGCATGCTAATTTCGGGCTTCCACTGACGTGGACCAAAATCCCGAACCCTGATCCGCTCTCCAGTTACCACTCACCAGTCACCACTCACCATTCGCCAGTCAGCTGCCTCCCATGCCTCTCACCCCCTCTACTCTTTCCCTTGTCCCCGTTTGGCGGTTGCCTCAATTTGATTTTAGGCATAAATATTCATGAATTGGTGTCTATGCGATTGCGATGTGCGCCGTAACTGGAATATTTGCTGGCCAACTCACTGATAGAACAATGCAACAAATTCCCGCAATAACAAATTTCCATCGCTGCTCTAAGCCGCACCACATGCACTGTTTGCCCATCGAACTGCCGGAACAGCGGACTCGACTGCACTTGGCTGGGCCATTGACCGTACTCGACTGGGGAATGCTCGCTCACAATGGAGGGCAATGCATGAGCTGCCCCTGTGAACCTCTCCCGCCTTAACAGTCGCTGAAATATGTCTTCGCTCTGCTTAACAGTTGCTGAAATACATTTGCTTTTCAATAACAGCTTACATAGTAATGTCAACCAATACTTAACACTCTGCATGCCTTTCTCTCCTTGTTACACAACACTAATACAGCCCTTTTGCACACTGTCAGCGAGTATCACCCTCAAAATTCAATTCAAATAATTACATTCAATCAACCAATAGCCATTTTATTTAGATAATTTCAATAACATTCGCCACGGGCACCTCGTCGGGGACGGTGCTCGGTGGGCATTCAATTGCTTCAGTGGATAGTCAGCGATCAGCGCTTGGCTTTGAGGGCAGCGCGCACATTTGCCTCGAGTTCCTTGCGCACGCCTGGGGGCACCAGGAGCCTGGCCTTGGGTATTAGAGCCTTGCACATCTCTCTGTAGGAGGAGGGCTTCATGCCCAGCTCTTCCACGGCGTCGCGCGCCATGATTAACACCTCATCGTAGAAGCCGCAGTCACGCAGACGCTTCGACACCATTTGCTTCAGGTAATGGTTAGGATCTCGCTTCAAGCGGGTGGTTACCGGCTCTTCCACATCGCGCTCACGCACTGAATCCTTACGGCTGCTGCTGGGCTCTACCATTTCGAAAAGTTACAAAAAAAAAGTGGATACAAAAATAATAATAAATTCTGAAAAAATTCGTATACAATCAATTGAAGTGATTTCGAGAAGAGACTGAAACAGACTGACTTTATTTCAGAGAGAGTTCCTTTATTTTGAGGCGAATCTTTGACAGGAGTTGTGATTGAGCAAACAACGCAGCAACGCTTTAAGTGTCTTCATAGTAAAAACCGAAAATTTTGTAGTTGATTGTTTCATATTTGTTCAGCGCTCTCTATTTGTCCTTGGGTTCAATGAGGGCGCGCATGGTTACGTGCATCTCGCGGAGTACGCGACTGGGCACCATCATACGTGCCCTCGGCATTACCTCAGCGGCGATGTCCTCGTAGCTGACTCTGTTCACGCCGCGATCGTCGAGTACTTCGCGTATCATCTTGCGGACTTTGTCGCGCCAGCCGCACTCCTGGAGGCGACGCTGCAGCTCCACCCTCAAGGCTTTGGTGATCTCGCGAGTCAAAAAGGGCCTCTCCATCTCAGAATCGGTGTAGGTGGAGAGCTCGCTGCTGTCATCCATGGTACTAGATCAAGCTTTTTAATATGCTCAACTGTTAACGCTAACAACGCCGTTAGAAAATCAAAAGTAATTTTTTTTTTTTTACGTTTCCGTAGACAACTTGTCACTTCGCCAGTTTTCTAAAAAACGAGGCTTTCACAGTCGAAGTTATTGAAGTACGTCCCAATCGACACTATTTTCCAAACTTGCTTAGATTCTCAACGAAATCGACTTGACATGGAGTCGTGTTGGTAAATGCCGAATGTCTCACTCTCGATGCAAGTTTTTGTCGGCGTTGCTCAACACTGATTCGTGCCGACAGCTGTATATCGAGGTGACAGCACTATCGATTGTTTATGCGATATTCGATGAGCTTTTAGTTTGCATATGTTTGTCAGCTGCTCTCCTTGCCCTTCTATTGATCTGTTTATCTATAAATATTGTTGCTTAGATACGCATTTCCTCAACGTCTTTCCTTCTTATCGATAGGTATCGACGGACTTTGTTGGCACAAGTTGATGACAATAGATGGCAAATTTTGAAAATACGCCGATTCCTATCTGGAATATTCTATCGATAAAATAAATACATCTATGTGTGTATTCCCATTTTAGTTATGGGCCTATCATATGTATCATGTAATAAGTTTTGTTCACTAGCTTATATTCCTAACGGAAACTCATAGAGCAACACTTAGGGTATTTGCTAGTCGTGTTAACCCCTGGGAATCCACTAGAGCCCACTTGTTCACTCTGTGTCTGTGTGAGTGTGCTCAAAATATTTGATTCAAAGCAATTAGCTCAATTGGTTATTGGCTACAAATGGCGCTAGATGCGATAAATTGCATAAATTAGCCATCATTGCGTATACGCAATGTTGGCCGATTTCAGCTAATGCAAATGACGCAGTGTTGCTGCTGTTAATGTTGCGCACTCTGTGTGACAAGAGACAACAAGCGCTTTGGTTTTCGAATCAGGACATCAGCAGAGCAACATCAGCAGGCGGGATCTTGAATAGCAATAACATTGCAAAGCCGTAAGCGTTGCGTACGGCCCCGCCCAGCCACTTAATGCCCGCCCAATTAATGCAGCTTAGCGGCTGCTGTTGCTGCTGCTTCTCATGCTGGTCCTGCTGTCAGCAGCAGCAGGAGCAGGAGCAGGAGGAGCAAAAACGTTACTAACGCAACTTCATGGCGTGTTGCAATTAAGTATGACAAATTACTTGACAAGCGCCTCTGGATGCCGCAACAATGTTCAAGTTGCTCTCCATCGGCAACGCCTGGCTGCATCGCACTTCCTGTTGCTGTAGCAGCAGCAATGTTGCTGCTGTTGTTGCTGCTGTTACTGCTGTTACTGTAGCTGCTCCTGCTGCTGCTGCTGCTGCTCCTGCTATTGCTGTCAAAGTGCCTCGGGCGTTGATGCGTGTTTAGTTACTGACACTTGTCGGCCATGTGTCTGCCATGGCATCCATGCCTGCGCTTTATGCTCACGTTCTCTGATAATTTTCTAATGTAAGCCAATATCACGATTTAATTACAGCGCACTCGCTGCACCTGCCGCACATTGCGTGGCAAATGAGTTGCGCCTGATGCGCATTTGATTAACTCCCTCTCGCGCTGCAGCAGCCAACAATGTTTGCTTTAATGTCAACCGTTAGTTAGCTGATAATTAGCTGAAATTTCTGCGCTTCTTTGCTTGTACGAATCAGGCAGCAGCCAGAGGGTGAAATTTCATCTCCACATGGCCAGAGTAAACTTTGCGTTACATTCTTGTTGAGGTCTTGGAATGTGTGTGTGATAGAGATATTTGCTATTCGACTAGAGCTAATGAGATTCAACATCAAACACGATAGCGCCCTACTCGAGGCAGCTAATCAAAGGCGTATCAGAGCTGATTAATCAACTGGTTAGTCTGTTTCTTATAGAGAGCGAGACTAGAGTTAATGGAATTCAACATCAAATGTAAAGGCGCTCGACTTGAGACAGTTAATCAAAGTCGTATCTGTCTTCAATAATCAACTGGTTGGACTGCTTTTAATATAGAGTTAATCTAGTAAGACTCTCTCATCATTCAATCTATCTCTTTCTATTTATCTGACTCAAACTCTAACTGAAACTATAACTTCAGCCTTTTAAGGCAATTTTTATCTGAGTCTCTATCTCCAACTCAAATACGAACTCTAAATTAAGACTCTCTCATCATTCAATCTATCTCTTTCTATTTATCTGACTCAAACTCTAACTGAAACTATAACTTCAGCCTTTTAAGGCAATTTTTATCTGAGTCTCTATCTCCAACTCAAATACGAATTCTAAATTAAGCTATATCGCATCTGTACTATATTTCAATATCTGAAACCATTTCAATCTCGATAGCTCTCTCATTCTCATTATCAATCTTGATCTCGATCTATCTACCAATCTCAACAAAAATCAATCTCCATCTCAACCTCAACCGCCATCTCAATAGGCTCCCTAATGTAGCTCATGTACAGCTCCTCTATAGATTATTATATACATACAATATATATCTATATATATATAAACCGTATGTTTTCTATACTAAGGCGAATAGACAAGTACATAAATTGATTTCATAGTGAATTCAAGTTGTTTGTATCTTCGTGTTTCCCTCTGTTTCATCGATAGCTTCTGTGCGAATGGCAGTGAGTAATCGATACTTTTTCAGCTTTACAACACTGCAAAGTGCTAGCAAATTGTAATTGATGGGGAAGTGTTGCGACTTTTGAGTGCACTGCAGACATCGAGTTGTTGTTGTTGTTGCTGTTGTTGTTTGGCTGATATTTATTTCAAATTGGCAATTTAAAGACTTAGTTCAATTAACTAACAGCTAGGGAGTGCTGCTAGTGCTGCAGCCGGTGCTGGTCGTGTATGCACTGCAGTAATAAGCAATTAGCGAGGTCTAATTAGCTAGCCAAATGTTCAATTATTCAGCTCAGCGCTGCCAAAAGCCACTGGGCATGGACACGGATGTGGACATGAATGGGCATGGGCACGGACAGAGACATGGACATGGACATGGACATGGACATGGACATGGAGATGGACATGGGATATGCTATGGAACTATTCCGGTCAGGTTCGGTGAAATATAAAAACCACTTTTGCCGCATTTCGCCCAGCGAATTGAGTTCAATGCTCAGTCGAGCCGAGAGCAATGAACCGAATGGCAGGCATCGCAGTTGGCACACACACACACACACACACACAGAGAGAGAGGGACGTAGAGCAAAGAATGAGAATGAGAGAAAATGCCTGTATGCAGAGTGAGCTTTGAGCTGAGCTGCGCTGCTTGCTGCTGGTGTCGCCGTCGCAATGGACCGCTTCAATGTTTATGGGGAAGCGAAACGAATCTGCAGCTAACAAAACATGGCTAAGCAATGCGCCGCCCGTTGCTGCCTGTTTTTGGCTGCCACGCCCACATTTTGTCTATTGCAACGCGCTTGAATGGCTTGGGAGCGGCGAGCCGTTGCAGCTTGCCGTGGTAAATTTCAATTTGGCAAACGTGCGGCGCATTTTGCTTCAGCCTTATTTTTCTCTCATTCCTTTGCTTCTGTTCTTTGCTTTTCCTCTCTCTCTTTTTTTTTGGCTTAAACTTTGAGCAGAAGTCGGGACTGGCGACTGCGTTATTCAATGCGTTAGCAGCTCGGCTGTTGCACGTGCAGCAGCAGCAGGAGCAGTAGCAGGAGCAGCAGCAGGAGCAGCAGCATTCGTATCTGGGCGCGTTCCACGTTAGTGAATGCAATCATTTTGTTGTTTGTTTGCCGAGAAATGCAGCCGGACTTAGCTGACTTAGCAGCGGGCCGCACTGCACTCGAGCCCAATGCGATGTCCTCGCAGCGGCATCATCAAATTTTGCTGGCAAGCGAATCTCGGCACAGACTAAGTTTACATTTTACATTTGCCGTTTTGTTTTCTTGTTTCTCCCGTCGCCCCCTCAAACCCCATTTCATACTCTCTTCCCCTTTTTTTTTTGCTCTCCCTTTTGAGGGATAGAGAGAATATTTGTCGGACGGCACGCGCGTGACACTAAAGCTTCCGACTAAGACCGCCTCTACAGCTGGCATCGATGCCGTTGCCGTTGCCGTTGCCGATGTCGATGTGGGCGTCGCTCCACTGCCGAGGGGATATGCATTCCAGCATGCCTCTGGTAGCTATCAATGTCTGTAGACACAGAGCGACAGTGGACACTGTGCAGAAATAAGTTTACTTAACAGAGCCGGTGCTTGCATATTGAGGCGCATTTGCTCTCAATGCTGCTCCATTACGAATAGTCCAGGTCTTATTAAAATCTCTTGATCCTTTGAGTGCAGTGGATCTGCTCGCCAGCTGTATTTCAATACAGGCACAACTCGCCTCGTCCCCTCGGCACGCCTCTTTGCTCTACAGCTGAGCATCTGTGGGGAGCAGATATCTTAGAAAGCGATTTAATTGTGATGGGAATAGGTTGTCTTCTATTAAACGTCTATAAATTCATTTTTCAGTCTGCTTAAACTAATTGTAGTTAAAGATAAATCTAACTGTCAAGTGTTTATATTATGTTTAGAATAGAAAATTTATTCCGATGATAAATTATATGTTTATAATATATTATATATAACATAAATTATTCAAGTATGGCGATATTATACATTTTTTCAGTATAAGGGAATATTATAGAATCATTTGAGTTCTCATAGATAAACAGGTCCATTAGAAAATGTTCTTTGAATAGACACTTTATCATGTTGATACATGAAATTGCAAGACATGAATCGATTAAAAATTGTTGTATACAAATAAAGTAGATCAACTATAGACCGTTAGCTCAGCAATTGCTAATGTACTTTTGTGGAGCACTTGGAGAGGGGGCGGAAATGAGCTCAGATCGATGTTTCGCACGCCTCTGGCAAGTGGCGTATGTAAATGCTTGTTGTTGGTGTTGAAATGCTGTAGGGGCGCGCAGCGTTGTCTTCTTGGGCCATATTTGGCTAGCTGAGAATCATGTTAGGAATGCATGAATTTGCGCAGAGGCAATAAATTATGGCCCTGGCTGTTGCGGGCTGCGACAAAAGCATCCTTTATTATCCTGTCACACGCATGTCGACAATGTATGCGCACCAACATGTTAGCAGCGCTGCCGACAGCTGGGGGTGGCCGCACAGACCGATCAACTCGCTAACGCACAGCGACAGACGCCCGTACATGCATAACCGTATAAGCATGCCCCAGTGAATGTGGTGGCACCTCTACGAGTCACAGTGGCATCACATTCACGCCAAATCGAAGTAGCGACTATAAATGCCGGCAGCTAAGTGCAACCGTCGAGTGCAGGCATGGACAGCAGCAGGAGGCAGCAGGAGGAGGCAAGCGGCAGGAGGCAGCGGGCGGCAGGTCATGCCAACTCCAACTCAGCCATCATTTTCTGTATTATTGTTCAAGTGCACAGTGGTGCCAGAGTGCAAAATAAGGTGTTGTCATTAAAAGTGAATACAAAATGAACTAGTTTAGTGAATTGGACTAACTAAACTCAGACGTAAAATTAAAGAACTTTGAGAGGGAAGTAGGGACTGGGATGAATGCTTGATGATTGAGGGTACTATCTTGTAACAATATTAATATTTACTATACTATACTATATTATTATCTTATATTACTATACTATATAAAGCTAAGATTATTATAGGTTATGAAAACTAGTTCCTTCATAAATTGCCTCTGAAATCTATATTATATATATTGAAGTTTGTTTTTTAAAGTTTACCCTAAATGTATGCTCTAAATTTTGCCATACACTTTGCCAGTCACTTTGTCAGTCACTTTAGACCGAGATATGTTTATAATATTAATAATATTAATATTTACTATATAAAGTATATGAAGCTAAGACTAGGTATCAAATTTAGTTCCATCATAAATTGCATCTTCAATCTATATTATAAATATTTAGCAGGCACTTTGCCATGTTTATTCATAAGTTTACCTCATTTGTATACTCTACATTTTTGTCAGGCACTTTGCCAGTCAGTTTGCCAGTCACATTATAATGATGCTATAGCTAATCAATATAGTAAATATCAATATCTTACAATAATCGTTAAATATGCAATAACTTAAGCTTGTATTACAATAGTTCTCAATATATATATAGCTCGCCATTGTTATGCTAGAGTAATTTCAATCAATCAATCAAAGTTGATGCATGTTGTGTATGCACTCGTGGCCTTTATTGTCAGCGTTTTTAATTTATGCGCATAATTAAGTGGCTTGGCACCACTGTGCGGCCCCGGATTGGCTGCGGTTTAGTTTCGCGTGTATTTGATTGCCCCTTTTGCCTGGTGCCGCGGCAAAGATTGCGCTAATAAATCAAAGTGTTTTGTTATTGTAGCCACTTGGAGCGTGGTGCACAAAAAGGCGCAGCTACCAAATGCTCCCGCATTGCCCGGCGCGGCCCATCCCTGCCGTCTCGGACTCGGCCCGCATTTTGTCACATGCCGCAAACTGGAACATTATATGTATGAGAGTGCAGTTGCAGCTCGGATAGATGCTGCCAAAGCCGTTTGATGCACGTGAGATACTTGCCAAGTGCAGTGAATGCGAATTGAAATCAACTCCAATTGAGTTGCACGGCTGCTGAGGCCGTGGCAGTTGCATTTACTGTTCATGCTCATGCCCCTGCTGATGTTGATGCTGATGTTCATGTCAATGTTGTTGTTGATTTGGATTCTGATTTTGCTGCATGCACTTGCATGCCTTTGACAGGCTTTGGCTTTAGCTTTAGCTTTGGCTTTGGCCTGGCTTAAGACTGATAAAGCTGAAGATCCGATGTTCGCCCTGTTTCAATCAAAATTCATTCGGGTATGCTCGAACGTACATAATTAATTTTGTAAAACTTTGGCTGGCAAACTTATCTCATGCAATATTTCATTTCCTGCCAGTTTGTGATCAGATTCTTAAAATCTCTTCGAGCAGCAGCAGCAGCAGCAGCAGCAACATTATTCACATTGATTTTTGCATAGTTTTGTCGACTTTCAGCGGAAACGGCGCCCGACGCCCTGCGCCGCCATATGGGAAGCCCCGTTCGCCAAGTTGGGCAACGGGAATTTGTCAAAGTCAAAGTTACTTCCACGTCTATCGATTTTGAGCTTGAGTTAAATTGAAAGGAAAACACAGGATGTGCTTGCGGATGAGCTCAGCGCCGGGCCGCTTCCAACTACCAGCTACCAACTGAACTGGAGGTGAATGTCTGTGCCCCTGCTTTAAGCAGCAATTCAAAAACATTTCGGGCAACTTCTGAAGTGGATGCTTCCAGAAGAATGTGACGCATCACCGGGGCGACAGGCGCACACAAACATCAAACGGCAGCGCCTAGCCCTCGGCACTTAAACTGCTCCAAAGCTAACGTGAATAGCTGCTAAATAACCGCAAAGTTGAACCTCAGTTGAAGCTGTTGGCGGTCGATTAAAATGTCTACAGTTTGTGCGCCCTAAAACTAGGAGCCAAGCCAAACCCTTCTACTCTGTCTCTCTCTCTCTCTCTCTCTCTCTCTGTGTCTCCCTCTCGCTCTCGCTCTCTCGCTGTCTACCACGAAAAACATTTCAGAATGGCATCCCAAATGCATTGTAAGCTAAATTATGGCTAGGGTGGCGCTAAGTCTAGCGGTGCTTCCGTTGAGTGTTGCCTGGCTTAAGACAGTCACGGCCTGTACACAATTTCGATGCACAGATTTATGGAGCAACGCAGTTGCACATCAATCTCCCATCGACCACAAGGAAACTTTTGCCGCAGCGAATGATAAAAGTTTCCCAGAATATATTTAATCTCAGGCATGTACATATGTGCTGCACAATTTACATATGCTCTACCCCAATACTTTTGGGTAAATCTATGTCAGAAGTTGGCTCAGAAGAAGAGTATCTGAAGAGAGGAGCAGCAGAAGAGAGTTATTTTGCAATCAATCACAGTCAGTCAGGCCAGTTTACTAAATTTCAGGGAGTCAATCTATCAATCATCACTCAGTGGGTCGAATAGAGAATCTTCTAGTAAGTCAATTCGTCATATGTCATAAAAGTATTATAATTACTGTCAGTTTATCATATCTGTTTGTCAGTCAATCAGCTAAAACTGCCCATCCATCAATCAGTGAGCCAATTAGAACTCAATTCAATCATTCAGTTAGACATCACGCTAGCTCCTCAATCGGTTATTGAACTATAGAGCAACTAATCATCTTTCAATCAGTCAGTCAGATCATGTATCAGTCGTACGACCTGTCAACACATATTTGTCTATCAGGTCAATCAATTACTTAGCGACTTCATAAGTCAATCAGTAAAAAGTCAGTGACTCACTCATCAAATACCCTGTAAGTACGTGAGTCTATCCAGTTATCAATCACTTTGCAGTAGTGCAGAATACTAAGTATTGTACAGTTGATTGGCCAATCAATCTATCAATCAATAGAGTGTCAATATGCTAATTAGCAAGCCTTTTACTAAGTTCACTTCATAAACACCTTCGTTAATCTGTCAATCAATGAGCTAATCAGCAGTTAATTTACCATCAATCAATCAATCAACAGAATGTTAGCTACCACTTAACATTATTTATCCAATTAACATTATTTTGCCAGTAGTTAGTCAATCGTTTATTTAGTTAACCAGTCAAAAGCGCTCACAGCCAATCAGTTTATTAGCCAACCAGCCAGCCAATTCGTCAATCGCTCAATCAGTCAGATGAAACTTATTTGCATATTTGTTATGCATAGATAAGTCAACAGTCGCATGTCTTATGCTAGATGGAATGATCCAACAGTTGATGCTCCAGCCACCACAAATGGAATACACCCCGTGTAGACTATGTCAATAGGATATAATGTAATGTATGAAGCTCGCATTGACAAGACTGAGGCTGGGACAGAAGCAGTGGTAGAGGCAGCGGTAGAGGCAGCGGTAGAGTGGTAGAGGTAGGGGCAAAGAGAGTGGCTGGTTTGGGTAGCGATAGGGTTAGCTGTGGCGAGGCTGACGGTCGCTCGGTCGGCGCTGTCATTGTACTGCGGAGCATTTTTGACATTTGCATAAGTAGGCGAGCGCCTTGATATAGCCCAATGGCCCAGACCCAGCCGGAGTCGCATCCCCAGCCAGATGACACCGTCAACGAAGCAAACGTCTCCAGAGCTTGCCTTTGTTTGGTGTTTGTTCTTGGGGGCCTGGGCCTGGGCCTGGGTCTGGGCATGGGCCAAATGAGGAAGTTACTTGCAGTGCCGGAAGACTTCAATGAAAACTAAACTACAAATTTCAAGCACAATACAAAGCGGTTGCGGGCAACCTCCCGCACACAGAGTATCTGTGTGGGTGTGCTTGTGTGTGCCCGCATGGTAAGCTCATTAAAGTCTTACTCACACACCCTGTGAATATTTCATTAAATTTGCATTGCTCGGCAGGGCGAGGCAGCACGTGTTTTGGGGCGTGGGGATATGTGCCAAACATTAGCATAAGCATTTCCATGCCAAAAAAAATAATGCCCCTCTCGCACCGACACCCTCTCCCTGCCGTCCCCTGCCAAAGAGAAAATACTAAAACTAACAGGCATGAACGGGACACGTTGGCAAAAAAGAGCCGGAAAATGAAAACAAAATGAGTAAAAAAACCAAAAAAACGAAATTGAGAAACTGAAGAAAAAAACAAAAAACGCGAAAGAGCAAAAGCGCAAAGGCCGAGACTACGCCGCGAGTAGATTTGCAACAAAGGCGGGGCTCGAAAACTGAAACACGGATACGGACACGGCCGATGATGGCCCGGGCCAGAGCCCGTGCATCGCGTTGCTGCGCGGCGGCGGAGCTGCTCGTATTTAATAAATTATGCAAAGTAACCAAGCTCTTTTTTTCGCTGTATGTGTGTGTGAGTGAGTGTGTGTGTGTGTGTGTGTGTGTGAGTGTGCCTGAAATGAATGCAATGAAATTAAACCAAAGTCGGCTCGCTCGCTGCCTGGGCCCGGCCTGCCTGGGCTTGCCTGCATGCGCATACATATTGGTGGCCATCATGTGGGCGTGGCCCAATTGTATTGTAAGCTGCATTGGGCATAGGCATAGCCGTAGCCGTAGCCGTAGCCATGAGCCGGGGACTGCGGACGTGAGCGCTTTGTTCTTTGTAAATGGTGAATGCATATCTAATGGATTAAACGGCTGCCAAGTAGGGTTTGGGGTCTGGCGTTGCGCCTGGCCGCCACTTAGCTACAGTCCCGCATTGCAAAGGACTCTGATTGACGAAGCACACACACACACACACAGACACACACATTAACACACCATTTCTTTTGCTCGACGGTGTCAGCTCTGCCCTGCCATTCGTGTCTGTCAAAGTGCGGCAAACAGAGCACAACAGTGCAGTGAGATATGCAGATACCCTGTAATTAGCCTGCCACAGAGACCCATCGAGTCGTGCATGGCCCACAGCTGGCTGCCTGGCTGGCCTCTGCGCAGTATTCAAATTGCGGAACTTTCGCAGGAAATGAAGATTGAATTTCCAGCTGGAGGAAGGCTCATCATCCAGTGATGAAGTAAACGTTTATCAAATTACAAGAGTGGCCACTGGCTGAATGTGGCTGGCGATTGCCTTTCACCTCGCCGAGCAAGCGCCCTGCCTGCTTCGTCTTCCCTCGGCATCTGCTACCTGAGCGGTGCGCAAATAATGATGAAAAAGCGAAATTAAATACTCAATAGCGAGTCGAGTCATAGCTATCGCAGCAGCGCGTGCAGCATGAATGCAAAAGTGCGATAGAAAACTTCAGCTATCGGAATTTAATTATATTAAGTGCAAGGACTGGCGATAGTTGAGAAGAGGAAGAAGCAGAGGATGGCATGCAGATACTGCAGGGAGTCTATGATGTCATAATGAAATTAAGTATTCAATAGAAAAATTGAATATTATGTATACGCAGGGCGAGAGATCAAAGTGTGATGGGGAGCAACAGTTATCTGAAATTAATTACAATAAGTGTGAGACCTGCGAGAGTTGACAAACAATTGGCATATTACACTGGGCAGAGCGATAAGCGGATGAACGAATCAATCAATGGGTGGACAGTTGAGTTGGCATTACGTATACGCCGGGTTATGCAAAAAAGTAATAGAAAACTTGAGCGAACAGAAATTAATTGAAATAGATGTGGGAGTTGTGGCCGTTGATGAATTATCATGCAATGCATAAGAGAGCTATAATGGAAAAACATCAATAGATGTCAGATTACATAGACACCAGGTATAGTTGGTATGGGTTAGCAATTTAATTATTATAAAACTTCTGAGCGTAAAAATAATTAATAGTTGAGTTATTACGTATGCGCCAAGTATTGCAGAGGCTATAATAATTAGAAAACTTTCGCAGGTCGATCACATTGAAACAATAGAATATGTCAATGAAGAACAAGTTCGTACATTACGTATACGCCTTGTGGTGCAAGAGGAAAACTTTGGGTTATTAGAAATTAATTATAATGGAGAAACTTCTCATAGTTGACAAATTATTATATAAAACATTTAACAACTTAAATGTGATAAATTAATCAATCGGTGAGCACTACATTACGTATACGCCAGGCATGGCAAAACTTTGGCAATGAGAGGGACAGAGAGAGAGAGAGAGAGAGAGAGAGAGAGAGAGAGAAACGTGTGAAAGTGTATTACCATATAATACGTAGCGAGGCTATTGTGAACCGAAAACGATTACACAAAGAGCAGTATAATGAGTCATTACGTATACGCCAAGTAAGGCAAACAAGTAATGCGAAACTTTAACTACAGGAAATTAATTATTATAGATGAAAAACTTGTAACAGTTAACCAAAAAATACCCTAGAAATCTATGAAAATCGAGTAAAACATATAATAAAGGAATGTAAGGCTCAGTCGACATTACGTATACGACAGGTAATGCGAATTGGGGGGAGAAAACTTTAACATGAAAAAATCAGATGAATTGCAAACCTGTTACGAATCTTGCTATAGATTTCCACTTTTCTTCAAGACGAGTTTAGCTGAAATGAAGCTGACAATTAGATCTAATGGCAAAGTCAGTGACAAAGAGGCTGGATTTCGCTTGAAAATCGCTGCAGTTTGTTGCCAAGTTATGGGATTTAAAATGTTGAGCGAAAAAAGAGGAAAGCACATAAAAGAAATATATGAATAAAAAATAAATACATTCGCAAATGCGCGCATATGTGTGCCTGTGTGTGTGTGTGTGTGTGTGTGTGTGTGTGTGTGTGTGTGTGTAAAGCATCACATTTGGCGAACACGAAGCGAAAAAGATTCGTTAGCAAGCGAACAAAAAGCAATTTTGTATAAATAAACGTAAACGGATATGTAAATAATAAATAAAACACCCACGCACACACTCACACACACTATTACACACTCATACACACACACACACACACACACATCCGCAAACAAACATATATATTGGGCCAAGGCACGGGTGCGAGCGAGTCGGGCAGAAAGAAGTATAAATAAATGACACTAACATGTCCTGCACCAGCGGGTGTGTGTGTGTGTGTGTGGGGGGGGGGGGGGGGGGGGTGTAGGTGCTGTGGGGCACGAGGAGTCAGGGGCGCAAAATTTCAGCTTGCATAAAAAGTTCCATTGAATTGAAATTTATTTACGATATTTATTGAGCATGTGGCACGGAAGGGTAACGGCCGCCGCGAGTCGAGTGAACGACTGCCAGATACCCTGCCCGACTGCCCGACTACCCGACCGACTGGCAACAAATGCGCATACCACTAAGTCAACAGTGAGCGCTAAATGTGCGCGCCCCACTGGGTGGGTGCGGCCACAGTTTATGACGGCGCAGTCGACGCTGGGCCAGCAGGTAAAATGTGCAAATTGGCCAGGGAGCCAGGCCGAGCGGGCCATATCAATTGTGCGGCCAATCGATAGTGTCTGTCGATAGTTTTAAAAATGTTTTAACAGTTTTAACGCAAACATTGCTGGTATTCCTGCAATGAAAACGAATAAAAAACGAGACATGAAAAAATACATAAAACAGAAGCAAATACAACAAGTTTACATATGCACATATTCATTTGGGAATCTGCATTCCATAAGATATTTAAAGAAAAATCTGTGATATAAAAACTATTTGTTGAATGCTGAATTTCAAACTGTTTGGAATTTTCAATTGAAAAAAAAAAAAAAACAAAAATGAGAACAAAGCCATAAAGCAGCTCGGCTTTAAAGTATAATACACTAAAACTATTATGGCTTTACTTTGGGCCGAGGCATATTTTGGGCATTCGGAGTCCTGTTTATCATCATACCCTGCCCAGCCTCTTAGTTACGGGGCATGTGAGCCGAGCAGTAAAAACGTTTCGAGTGCTTGGACTTTTGGCTGCTGCTGGAAGCCTTTGTCTGCCAGCTCACATTAAGCATTTTAATGACTGCGGCGTCTTGGCCAGGCCAAAGCGTATACACAGACGTCTTAGAAAACACCAAGCCGCATAAGTAGCTATAATTTTGCTAATTTCCCAACACACACACACACACACTCAGACACACACACTCAGACACTCTCAGACAGTCGAGTATTGGCAGCAAAAAATAAAAAGCGACTTAAGTATTTTGATATGCGAGTGAGTCCAAAGATAACGGAAGCGGAAAAGCAGTGTGTGTGTGTGTGTGTGTATGCTTCAGCCACTTTATATCTGCCCAGCCCTCACCCCTCACCCTTTGGCTGTCAGACATTTGAGCTTGTGTTGTCCCAGCGGTCTTTAGGTCGGCCCACAGTGCGTATTAGTAATTAAAATCATAAAATCATAATTAGTGCATGTCAGAAGAACTTTAAGAGCTGACCAGAGGGACAGATAGCGACGGCGCCTACTAAATCCCATATCATTTTATTGCCCACTTTATGCAGATGCAAATCAGTTAGATGGCAATTAATTTGATTCCTCCAGCTCCTCCTCGCTGCAGCAGCTAGTTTTACTTTTAAAACATGTCCCGAATGCGAGGCTATAGCTGGGCACTTAATTAAGCTCGACTGGGGCTGGCCCCAACGGCATGTCGAGCCAGCAGCGCGACATTATTCAGTGTAGCCCAGGTAACATGGCCAATAAGGAGAGATTCCGTCCGGCAGCGGCATTAATTGCAATTTCGTGCATGGCGTAGCAAAAAACTAGATTGAGAAGTGCCACGAAATGAAGTAGTTCACGCTCGAACGGAAACACAACTAGGGATCGTATAAATTGAAAGACGCTTGATAAGTTGATTGAGAGCATGGCCATAACGTGTTTTTGGCCATTGGCTTAAAGAGCTCTTCATTGAAATGCTGTGTGTTTTAAAGCGCAGCTGTGTGTGTGTGTGTGTGAGTGTGTGGATGCTGAGCATATAAAACGAAATGCCTGGATTATTGCAGCTAGCCAAGCAGCGCTTGAAGTAGTTTGCACAACTGCTGGCACTGGGAGCCGGAATAGAGAATAAGAAGTAGAAGGCAGCAGCAGGGCTCGCGGCTAGCTAACCAGTTTGACTGTAGATATTGGTGGGGCCAAGTGCCGCAGGGCCAATGGCGTGGCCAGCTCGGGCGCCAGCTGGAGCGTATTGCTGGCGCTGCCAATTGAAACTGCAAATGTGAAAGCGGAATAAAAACAATTGTCCGCCAGCAGCTGGCCAAAGATTGTGTGGCCGGGTCCTGCATGCCCTGTCCTCGATAGGGTAGATCGCCTGCGAGATGTGAGAGCTGCCTCGATTTCAGCAGAGCATCACGAAAGTCGACTGGCTTCCTGAGACTGGAAAATATTTTTATATTTTATGTATATACATAATTGCATAATATTATCCATAGACACACACACACACACACACACATACACATGTATGTGTTTATCTATATGTGTGGCATTTACATGCATGCAGCCTGCCCGCACATGCGGCATGCGGCCAAAGCCTGCCAACATATTTATGTGGCCATCGTGCTCATTAGTCGTCGCATGCAGCAGGCGGACAGTCGGGCGTGCGGACTCTAATACATATGCAGTAGGCTGCAATCGCAATGCTATTAGAATGCCTGTGTGTGTACATAAATTTACAGAGATTGAGCGAGGCATAGAGGGGGCCTCTCAGTGTGTGTGTGTGCGTGTGTGTGTGTGCATCTCATGAATATAAAAATGAATATTCTGCATTTGATATGCAATGAGCAGAAATTTGACGCAGCCTCAGAGAACCAATTTGCTACGCTTATTTCTGTTTGTCTGGCATTAATCAAAACTACATTTAATGCCAGCTCAGTTTGGCTTGCGGCGAGGCTGACCAAACATGACCGACTCATTTGCCAAGTGGAACAGCTCAGCTGTGGCATGTGTTGAGCTGTGGAAGCAATCAATATGACTTGCCATTTAATATTTAATTAGCTTACATTGCATGTGTGAAAAGGCATTGAGCGAAGTTTCATGAAATGCTGACTCTATTTTTAGTAAGCAAAGTCACGGATTTCTGTATGCATATTAATCTGATTTAATTCCTCTACTGTGAACTATGTAGCAGATCTTAGCCACTTGAGTAGTCTAGAGCCTTCGGAGACTTTATTTAAGAAGGAAACCTTTTGAAGGACTCTACCCAGCATTGTGTATCCATATTAGATTTTAGACTGTGCTCTTTTTTCCACAAGTTCTTTTCATAATATATATTAAATTTTGATTTAATATACTTCCGAATTTCACAAATTTAGAGCAATTCGAGATTAGTGCAATTTCATATCAAAGGTAAGCGAAATGATATAACCCATATTAAGAAATTTTCATGAAAGATCTCATTATCCTGATATGATGCAATGAATGAATTCTTTTAGATTAAAAAAAATATATATACATTTATAATAATTTTTATGAGAGATCTTTTTCTTATAATACGGCATAAGATTTTTTTTTTTTTTCAAATTTTATTTCCATATATAAGGAAAGCCCATAGGAAAACCTATTCTTAGATGCGATCAACCATGGCAAATAATTTTAATTTTATTTTTCAATTATTACTATATGGTTTTTGCCCACTATATATATAACTGATATGTATATGATTGGCCCAAAGGCTTTGAGACTTGGCCAATTCAGATTTATCTGTTGATTTGCTTGAGTTTTCATCAGCTGCTGTTGAGGCAGAGGCAATGTCAACATTCCACAATTAGCTCGTTTTTCTGATCAGGCAAACAGAGCTGCCAAATGATTGAAATTGTGGTGCAAGCAGCTGCATAGACTTGGTAGTTAACACTGCTTGCCAATACCCTAGCAAATGCTCCAAGAGGCTATGATATGTGATGCATGTATATGCGACAGACAGTTGCTAGAGCTGACTAAAGACTCGCCGAGAGATTGGAAATCTGCTAGAAGCATATTTAATACAGTCAGGGTATTTGCTAGTCAGTCACATGCGACAAGTGCACACATTACCAGGAAGCTTTTTTTTTTGTATTTCTATTTTTATTTGTATTTTTTGGCTTATTCGTTCGTTGGCATTGTCTGCTGTGCCGTTGACCCCTCGACTCGGCTCGGCTCTGGGTCTTGTCTGCCAGGCGGCAAGATGGCTGTCGAAATTATTGTAACGGTGACAACAGCAGCTGGAAACCATTTATGCTCTCTCTATCTATCTGTGTGTGTGTGGGTGTGTTTGTGTGGGTGTGTGCCAGCACGTGACTGTGTCTGCTGCTGCAGGTAATCTCAGTGCTTGGCTTCATGTTTCTGCTAGGCATGGCAATTTTGTTTTTTTTTTTTTTCTTTTGCTACTCCTTCGTTCTGTTATCTTTTTTTTTTTTTTTAATTGCGCACAGTCAGTCGACGTCAGGTAGGTGGGCTGGTTGGCCGGCAAATGCAACTGTAGCTCCATTTGTATGCACCGGTTAGAGCACAGCCGCAACTTTAAAAGATGGGCCAACTTAATGCCATGCTCGACTTGAGCATGCTGCCATGGTTGTTGTCATTGTTGCCGTTGCCGTTGCCGTTGCCGCTGACAGGTGACGGTGACAGTCGACTAATTGGCCCAGCATCAGACCACGACCCACAATCTGGACAGGCAGCCAGCCAAGCAGCAAAGTGGACGCCATCCGTAACCCTTTCCCGCAGCTCTGGCTGACTGAGTGGGTGTTGGATGTTAGGACAGCTTACATTTACTTTACCACTGCAGCTCCTGCTCCAGCTCCAGCTCCTGTCCATGATGTGACAGCCATTTTTCAGCAGGTGCCCGCTCGTCGTTTTGTTCGCTTGTCTTGAATTAACAATTCATGCGCCAATCGATTTATCAAACAATCAATTAAGCCAAATGCACTGCACTTGCAGCTGAATGAAAAGTTGCTTCAATGCCATTCCGAGTCCTAGTCCGAGTGCTGCTTCCGTTGTTGCTCCAGCTAAATATTTACGCCCCCCCCCCCCCCCCCCCCCAGACGCTCTCCACATTCGCTCCCATTCACACGTGTGTCCATGTGTGAGTGAGTGTGTGTGTGTGTCTATTCCTTTTCTTTGTGCTAAGGCTCAAATTTAAATGTGGCTATGCACGGCCAAGTGGATATTCAGAGAATTAAGCTCGAATGTTCGATTGCCATTTGAGGGCGAAAAATTCTGTCTAGCCTGGTGCATATTGTTGTGCCTCAACTGTTGCTTGCCACTTGACTTGAGTGTGTCTAAGCTGGCTTGATTGGTTTTCCTGGCTGCCTAGCTGAGGGCATTGGGCCAAACTTCTTCTCAACGAACATTCTCAAGAGGGGCTGCGACTAGTTCTCCCCTTAAATATGTTTGACAAGTTTGCTGAAATTTCATAAATCGGCCTTATGTATTTCCTGAACTCATTGTAAATAGGCAACGACATAGGGCATATTGGTTCTGTGCAGCATGTGTGCTACAGGCAGAAGGAGGCGTGGCAGACTTCATAAAGTTACGGCTAATAGGCCTTGAGCATCTGTTCTGTCCGTTCGATCGACCCTCCGGGCGTTCATCCAGTTGTCCGTCTTTCCAGTCGATCGTCCTTATTTCCCAGCATCTCATCCTTCATCTCATCTGCCTTACACTTTGTCCGTCCTTCCGTCCGTCCGCCCTTCTGTCTGTCTATTTGTCTGACCACTCGTCCTTCCCTCCATCAATTCTCCGTTTTTGCCTCCGCCTATCCGTCTGTCTGTAAACTCATACGGATCTTCGACTCTCACACCTTCTCCTCTCCGGGTGCGGTAAAGAGTCATTCCGAATTTAAATTTTCTATGCTTAGGGTATCTCCTAGTCGGTCACTTTCAACCAGATCCCTCTTATGTGCATGTGGTCATTTTGTGGACCGCTTCAAGTGACATTGACATATGAGTACTTCACTTCGAATCGGATTCCAATTGAAAATTCCCTCGATTTCAATTCAATTTTCATAAATTTTCTTCATTTCGCTGGAACTGCGAGGGAACGAACCATAATAGTTCAGTTTAAGTGCCGACACCCCATTGTTTAATATTAACAAATTCAATTTATTATGCACAAAACAGCTGAGCGACAAGGCTCACTGTGTAAATACTTTTGACACGTGCTGTCTGTTGAGTGGCATGCATACATGGCTTAAAGAGAACAAACTTCAGCTGTGCTGGAACTGTTCAAGATTTCAACAGAGAGCTCTAGTGAATGTGAGAGTGTGTAGCTGTGTGTGTGTGTGAGTGTGTGTGTGTGTGTGTGTGTAGGTATATTAAATGCCATAATCCAATTATCATCAAAGTAAGCGCATTGCTGTCGCCTTTCAATTGGCCCAAATGGCTCGCCGCAACTGCCAAAACTTATTTGGCCCTTAGTAGTTTGTGAGCTAATTTTGCAGCCAGCAGCGATAATAGCTGCCAGAGGGCCTGGACTGCCCTGGCTCACCTGGCAGCTGGCAACTTTCAGCTTGCAACTGGCAACTGGCAACTGGCAACAGTGGCACATGAAATATTTACACGCGGCTTCAGCAGGCCGTCGCTTAAATGCGAATCCGGCATTGGGGCAGCTGTCGTCATAATCATACGCTGTCAGTCTCTGCGCTTTATGCAGCTGCCCTCGCACTCGCATCTCTGCAGGTGTGTGTGTGTGTGCGCGTGTGTGTGTGTGTGTGCAGTGTGCGCCGGACGGAACGTGCAACATGCAGTTGGCAGCGCTCAAAGCGTCGCCTAAATTATTCAGAGAAGGCAAAACACTTGATGTCCTAATGGTGTTTACATGCCCGCTTATAATGCCGTGAATGGCAGCGATAATGCATTTAAGAGTCGCAGCAAATGCCAGGCAAGTGGAAACAAAGCGTTCACAGCGCAATCGCCTGCACCGCCGCCATGCTGCGCCACCGCCATGTTGCATCATGCTCCAATCCTATCTATGTCCGGGCCAATTCCGTATGCCCTTTCAATGTGTGGGTGTGTGTGTTTGTGTGGGTTTACCACCCGCTTCTCTCGCTCCCACTCTCTCTCTCTCTCCCACGCTCTCTGTGTGTGCTGCTCCCATTAAGCTTGTTTGTGCAGCCACTGCTGGTAAATACTCATACTTGGGGGGCAAAAAAAAAAAAAAAAAGGAAAAATAGAAAACCTGCTGCGGCATTTATGTATTTCACTTCACTTTGTATACATGCATACATATATGTACATACGTATGTGTGCGTGTGTGTGTTTGTGTAGAGTCAAGTAGACAACGAGTGAATGTAACTGTTGATCAGGGAGGGAGCTGCCAGCTGGCTTAAACATAAAACGTTTCAATTCCCTGACATCAGCTGCTCTTTGATTCCATCAGTTGCACATATTTCATATATGTTTACACTTGTATATACATGTGTATATAATATTGTATTTAAGAAGCAGTTAAGTAGCTTGATCTGCAGAAGAACGAATTTCTGTTAACTAGATAAAATAGTCTAAGATCTGGTTCAATCTAAATTTCTTTATATATATGCAATATTGAATGATAGTTGAGCGAACACATTTATACACTATATATGTATGCATATGTGAATATATATATGTATGTATGTATATATATATGTGTGTATCTACATGTATTTATACGTATGATTTTATTGTGTTCAAAAACTTAGTTTTTCATGGCTTTAGCTATATCTTTTATTAGAAATATCTCGATTAATTATCAACATATTAATATCAATTTTTTTAAAAGTAAATTATATGTTAAATTTAATATTTAATTATACTAATTATTTTAGTTATATCGAATTATTATATTAATAAAATGATTACTATAATCTAATATTAATATAACTTAATTAAAATTTAACTTAATCTAGATGTAATTATCAAGAAAATTAGGGTACTAGTTTTTTTTACGAATTTAATTTATAATAATTTTATAATGTTTGTTATCAAAAATAAATGTATCACATTTGAGACTCAGTTTATATAGAATCCTTATGCTCTGCTCCAGAATATTGAAAATGGCCGTTCTGCTTTATATCCGCACTGCGGGAGTTTACTCAGACTATTATCAACTCAGTAAACGATTGAGTGTGAGGTTTATGAGAAGAACAGATGTGACCTCTGCTTCCATTGCACGCCGTGGGGTAGAGGAAAAGCGATGTGCGGAAAAGGAAATTGTTCCTAGTGGATAAGGAATTTATATAGAGGACCTGGCTCTGCGGAGCTCTGAGCAGCTTGGCATAAATAATTTCCAAATGAAGACGTTTCATTGCAAACTAATGTCAGCAGCTAATATAGAGTATAGATAATGTGGATAAAGCTAAAAGAACTGCTAGAGTCGGCATATAAGACGAGAAAAGGCATCACAAATTTGCTGTAATAGAAATTAAAATGGAGTCTTTGTTGCCTATTGGGCATATAAGTAAAGAATCACTCCCAGTACTGATATATGAAGTGGCCCCTACATAAACAATAGAAATAATATTATTTCTTGGGCAATTTTGTTCCATTTTGTTCCATGCTCAGTTGGCATATCGTAAAAATTAATCAGAGCTTTAGGTCAGCCCTTGACCTTCGACGTTATGTAATGTAAAACATTTCAATTAAAACAATATTCAACTGAAATTCCCTTCTAACAGCACTCAACACATTCATTTGGCATAGACAAATTGCAGTCATACGACCAAATTAGGCTTTCATTGTAAAAGTTTCACTCGAATAGGTGACTCCCAGAGGCTGAGGCTGAGGCTGAGGCAGAGGCAGAGGCTCCACATTTTTGCAAATTGGTGAATGCCACTTGTGAATACTTTTAGTGCCATGAACTTTCGACTCAGATTATTGGGCTGGCTGTTGGGTGGCTGACTGAGGGCCTAACGAGTCCTGGGTCTATTCAATTTAAGTTTGTCAAAGAGCATCAACTATGGTTAAAGAAGTAATAAATTTCGCCTCGAAGCAGTCAAAGGTTGTCCTTGCAGTTGTTGTAGTTGTTGTTGTTGTAGTTGTTGTTGTTGGCTGCGCTCCTGGCTGACAGCCTCCGCACAGAAATTGTAATAAAAAGCCAAGCGAAAGTAAAGTAAACAGCATTTGGCCTCGAACCCAACTCGACTCGAACCCAACTCGACTCGACTCGAGTCGACTCATCCGACTCCAATCGTGGCTTGTGGCGTGTTGACAACTCTGACTCGGCGACTGTGCCACGACAACTTTATAAACATCAATTTCAAGTCACTTGCCCTGTGTGTGTACGTGTGTGTGTGTGTGTGTGCAAGCACTTTAAGCAGTGGGAGCTTGGGGCAGCAGCTGCAATATGGCATTGGCAATGCAGGCAGCATTTCCACAAAAATTGATTCGGTGCGAATGCGAGTGCAGCTGCCACGCCCACAGACAAAACGTGTTGCAACAACAGCACACAGAGAGGGAGGCAGATAGAGTGAGAGAGAGAGAGAGAGAGAGAGAGGGAGCGTATGGTAAGCTAACCAGAGCGACCATCCTTAACACTCATACAAGCCAGTGGGGGGGTGGCAAGCCCCCGCCTCCTGCTCGCTCACTTTCACGCTACTTGCAACATGCTCAGCTGGCATTCAACCATCGATCAAAAAAATTTTCAAAGCGCCGCTCATAAAAACAAAAAACAAACAAAGGAAATGGAAAAACGAAGCAAAGAAAAACTGAAGCGAAATTGAGCGTAGATTTTTTTTTTGTTTTCGCTTTTCGCACTTCGTATTTGCCCGCTGCACAGGGAGGGGCGAAGACTGTGCGGGGGCGTGGCTCTAGCTAACGGGCTTAGCGGGGTTTCATTGCAATGGCGAAATTTGTTGCAATATTCGCAATTTGAATTGGAAATATGCTGCAGGCGTTGCATGTTTGCCTAAGTGCCACATTGCTGCTGTGTCACTGCGTGCATGTGTGTGTGTGTGGGTGTGTTTGCGTGTGTGTGTGTGGATGTTGCTGTGTGTCAGAATATATCAAGATAAGCGACATTTAACGCATTTGCCACACGCTTTTCACGATGCATAAGTGCCCCGTGTCAATGTGTGTGTGTGTGTGCATGTGTGTGTGTGTGCGGCTTGTTTGTGTGCTGCTGGGAATGTCAAGTGTGCCGCTTGTTATCCAGTTGCACAGCAGCTGATGTTAATTTTCCCCAGCAACATTTTTGGCGCGTTGGCAAAATTTCAAATTCAAATATTCGGAGTCAAAAACAGAAAGAGTATAGAAAATTCCAATTCGTTCTGGTTGATTTGGCATGCCTCAAAGACAAGCTAAATAAGAGTATTATGGCTAAGAAAAATTTGAAATCGAACCAAATTTTGTTTTAATTCTTGAAATTTATGTGAATTAAGAGATGGAGTGGTGGAAAGAGAGGGAGAGAGAGGGGGAAAGAGATAGACAGAGAGAGAGAGAGAGAGAGAGAGAGAGAGAGAGAGAGAAGGAGAGAGAGAGAGAGAAGGAGAGAGAGAGAGAGATAGGGGGAGACAGGGAAAGACAGAGAACATTATATAGCTTCACAATCATATCCAAAGTTGAATTATCTTCTATTGGAGCATAGATAAATATATATACGTACATATGTATATACAATATATATATGAACTTACTTATGTATATTTAGTGAGGCAATGGAAGAATTATTCGCCTCGCCCCCTCATCAACATATACAAATACCTTAACAAATGTAAAGAATTCTTGGCTCAACTTATTTCAATCAAAGTTTTTGTTGATCTCCACGCATACTTTGAGCTCTACTTGAGCTGATTGCGAAGCGAGTTGAGAATCGAGAATGGAGAGCACAAATGAGAAATGAGAATTTAATCAACTATTTTGGGTTCGCTTTGCATGGACTTTGCGAAATTTCGTCACTTTGTGCCTTTGCTATGCACGGCTGCTGAGATTTCCATCTGCCCTAGGCCTGGCCGGGCTGATTAAGTGCCGCAGTTTGTATCTTGATAAGCTGAAGCATCAACTGCAGCAGCAGCAGCAACAGCAGCAGCAACAGCAGCGGCGGCATCAGTTGAATTGCCTTGACTCGATTACGCGATTCGCCATTGCAAATGCAATTTCAGTTCTGGCTCTGTCAAGCGTTCCGTCCCAAGTCGAATTACAATTTTTCCCACTCGCTCTTTGGCTCGCTGGCTGCGCTTCGTTGTGCATAAATGCTGGGGGGTGGGGTGAGGTCGATTGGGTGGGTGTGTCGGTGGGTCTGTTTGTTGGTCGCTTGGCTCGCTCGGTCGCTCGGTCGTGTTATCGGTTTGCGGCTGTGGCGCTGTTTGCATTACTCATACGCCACGTATGACAGACGCGCATTTTGCGCTGCATTGTGCTGGCAATTGGCGGCAGCTGCTGTCAGCGACTTCTCCTGCTTGCCGCTTAAGTGTGCCCACTTCCGCCACAGCCAAACAACAACAGCGACAACAACAAGCAACAACATTGGCACATTAATCAAGCGTATTTCATTATGTTGCGTAATTAAAAAATGGCAGCAAAGCATGAGCAAGAAGAAGAACGCAAACAGCAACAACAACAACAACAGCAACAACAGCAACAAATTAAAAACTCTTTGGCTTTTATTATTCACTCGCACCTTCGCCTTCATTATGCATTTTTAATGCAACGTTCAAAGTAATGAAACACGAAGTTTTCCCACTTCATCATCATCATCATCATCAGCATCATCATCATCATCGCAATCTCAGCTGAGAGTCTCGCCCGAGCAATGCCGAAAATTCCAATAGGAAAATGTGTCAAAGCTGGAAATAAAAGCAAACATTTTTGACATTAATTCCGACAGGCTTTTGTTGTTGTTGTTGTTGGCTGTTGTTGGTTGTTGTTGTGCAATATAATTTACCGCCAGCCAAATTTTATTGTTGCTGAAACGTGCGGCGGTGCGGCGGCGTATTGCTAAGTGGTTTTACACAGCTTTGTAGATATTTTTCGGTTAATAACATTATCAATGTCATCAGGCTAACTTCCGGTACAAACTTTATGCCACACGTATGCCTATGTCTCACCCTGTGTGTGTGTGAGTGTGTAAAACTGTATAAAACTTTTCCAATTTGTCCTTTGTGCATGTCTTTCGAGTGTAACGAGCAACAGCAGCAACAACAACAACAACAACATTATCAACGGCCAGCAAAGAAAATTAAAATAAAATTCGTCTGCATATTTATGGCGGTGGCTGTAGCAAAATAAAAACACACGCACGCACACACACACACACACACACACACAGAGAGAGAGCAAGAAAGACTGTTAAAAAAAAGTTGGCGCTTACGCGCGAACAACTGCAGAAGCGGAGAAACAACAACAGCAGCAACAACAACAACTAAAATTGTTGGTCAATGGGGAACGGTCAGTGGCGGAGGGTAGGGTGTGGCGAGTGAGTGTTGCAAAGGGGCGCACGAAAATTGCGAGAAAATGATGCAGAATGGCAACGTGTGGCACAAATAAACCAGCCGAGAGAATTTCGCACGCGACGACAACAAAAAGCAAGTGCCCCGGAGTTTTGAGTGGAGCAGCGCAGCGGCAGAAAAACAAAATGAAAAACAGCTACAGCAACAGCAACAAAAAGAAACTGTAAAAAAAAAGAAAACAAACAGCAGCAGCAACAACAGCGAGCGCAGGAGCTGCGGCAGAACTATCACAGCTTCCGCTTTATCAACACCCCGAACTTCCGCTGCAGACGGGACCCAGAGCCGTCAGAAGGGGGGGCGGGGCGGAACTGTGAGGTGGCTGGCGCTGCAGCGGAGATTGCATGGCCAAAAACTGAACCGAGCCCAGCGGACATTGTCGCTGCTGCGACGCGGCGTATGAGCTGAACTTTTGTTTTGGCATTTTCATTTATTGTGCGGAATCTTTTTTGGCGCAGCTTCGCGCGCCACGGCCACGGGCCATTGAACCCGGGCGCACAAGGGTTAAATACCACAATGTTGACGGGCTGCCCGACCCGCACGCACACACTCACGCACATTGTTGCAAATGCATTCAATCTTAGACAAACGACCGAATAACGCACATCGAACGAATGGTGAAGAAGGTGTCATGAACTGTGCGCCGGCCATAAAATTCGAGTGGCAGGTGCGGCCCGGCCCGTTGCCTGCTTTACGGCGTATTTGTGAACTTGCCGAATGGCTTTAATTTTGCTCCAAAATGAAAATGAAAATGAAAATGAAAGCAACAAAATGCTAGTGTATTTTTGTGGCGCACTAAACCGCCAGGCGGCAGCACGCGGCCATAAAGATAACCGCGTACGGCCATTGCCATGGCCTGGCCAGAGTGGCTGAGTGGAGGTGTTTGTGAGTGTGACTCTGTGTGTGTGTGTGTGTGTGGTGTTGGAGTGGCTGCCACAAACCGCACAAGCCGCCAACAGCTCACCTCAGTCGGTGTGCGGCTGCATGGACAACGTTGGCGTTGATGTTGCTAATAATTTTGCCTCTCATGGCCTTCAGGCCAGGCTGCTGCTGCTCCTACTCCTACTGCTGCTGCTGCTGCTGCTGCCAGACGACTCTGGCATGGTGGGCCAGGCATTTTATGTGAATCAGAATCAGTGGACGCATAAATCAAAACAAGGAAGCGCCCTGCCGCATGGCTACTCCTGGCAGCAGCAGCTACTCCTGCGATAGTCGTTCTGCTCGCACCGTTCATAACTCTCCACTCGACTCGGGCCGGCACCTTAAGGGCCTTCACATTACATTAAGCGTTTTATTTAAGAATTTAATTCATAAATTAAACATAAATATATAAATGTATGTGCACACACACACATATACATATATATACATATACATGTTATTTATATGTTTATACCGAATGCGTGTCGCTTGGGGCGGTGTTTCTTGAATACTTTTTAGGCTGTCGAATTCAATTATTTGGCATATTTTTCATCTTAATGGTGGGCATGTTGAATGTGTGTCACATTAACGTTTAGATATGCGCTAACACTAACTGAGTTAGCTCAATATAGATATGTAATCAAACTGCAATGAAAACTTTCGACTCGAGCTATGTTATATTTAAATTCATTTAAATTAATGCATATACCTCATATATAATCTGAACATAATCTTAATTATAGCTAATTCTCAGTTGACTAACATATGCTAATGCCAGGCTCACAACATAGCCTTAACATAAGCAACTATATCTACTTAATAGTCAACTAACATAGCTGTAACAAAAGCAGCAAAAGCAATTTTAGCAGATGACTTACTTGGCTTTAGCATAAGCAAAATTGGCAGCCTAACAGCTGACTAACATACATATGTTTATATAATGATTAACAGATTGCAGACTAACGTATAACTTTAGCATAAACTACTATAACAGTTCTTAACATCACTTTAACATTGGCTATATATTGTATTTCAAAATAACAACTGCTTACATATGTTAATTGAATGGTTCCACAGCTTCAACATAAGCAACTGGGCTTTAGCAGATAATAATAACATATGTTAATTTTCATTAATTAAGGCCAATTCGATTCTCTGTTCAATTCTATATCAAATGACTTAGGCCTATGCCAAATGCTGTCATTTTCCGTTCAGGCTGACCCAACAAGAGAAATAGCAGAGGAATATGTTATGCAACATTTGAGGTTTTTTATGACATTTGTATTTACTTTATAGATACAGCTATGCCATTAGCTTTAGTGAACTCAACTCAACTCGTTGCCATTGCATTCGATCAATGATCAATGCCCAACAAATGTGCTCAAACTTTTCATGCGAAACTGTAGCTGGATCTCTTCTTAACTAAGACTAAGCTTAAACATCTTCAACTTTATGCTGCATACGTGCTTACATATTTATCACAATGACGTTTCAGATTTACTCTCTTCTACATTTGCTACTGCTTGATTTAATTCATGTTGATTTGCATCAGCTATGTGTGTGTGGGTCTATGTGTGTGTGTGTGCCTGTATGTGTGTGCGCTGTCTTCGTTGCATATATTATATATGGGGTTGCTAAATCACTTATGCACATAAATATCATGGCTTGTCAGCCATTGACTCTTTATTCTCTTCAACTCTCTCCCTCTCTCTCTCTCTCTGCATTTCTCTCTCTTTCTGTTCAAGCTGTCACAAATGCGCATTTTGGTGCATTTTTTATAGCGTCAAGTGTGCTTAAAGTCTAACCAAAAGGCATGGCACGTACGCGCAGTATTCCCCAACTGTGCCTGTCAGCTGCTACCGCTACTCCTGCTACCGCTACTCCTGCTGATGCTGCCGCTACTCCTGCTGCTGCTGCTGCACAAACGGCATTTGAGGCGATTTAACTAAAAGAGTGTACAGAGAGAGATAGACAGGCAGGCAGAGAGACAGAGAGACAGAGAGAGAGAGAGAGAGAGACAGAGAGAGGAAGAGAGGGATAGCTGGATAAAGACTGCTTGCTAGCATCTTATATACACAGCTATTAACTGATGCTGCCGAGTCCGGGATTAGGATGAAGAGGGCGAGAGTTGAAAGAAGTTAAGACTGAGATGAAATGCTGCGCGTAAATCCTCATTAATTGCACGCACATTATGAAAACGAATTCGAATTGATGTGTTTGGCTGTAGCGGCCGGGCAGTGCTGCCCACTCCTCAGCTCAGCCACGAGTCAAATCATCTAGCCAAAAAAGCTAGAGGAAGCTAAGCATGGAAATACTTATTTATAATATCTTTAAAGAACTAATAAAGTTATAAGAAATATACTCAAAAATATATTAAATATGAGAGTAATCAAGTGTTTAGTTAAGAGAAGGCATGAAAAGAGAGAAGGAGTCGGGCGACAAATTACTGTGGACTGAGTGGATGATTGGAATGAAGTGTGGAGCATATCCCTCCATCAGCTCAATCAAGTGCGTTTAAGAATTCAGTTATACCTCGTTTTTCATGCAGCATTCCATACTTGCATTCAAATACCTTGATCAAACATGAAAAAACATGAAATTTTGAGGTTTTATCTCTGCTATTGTTACGGCTAAAAAAAGGCTATTTAACGATTCAACATAGCTAGCAAATATGGCTATAGCCAGCGCCTAATGCAGGCTGGCAGCACTATTTGTAACACACACACACACACACATGCATACATACTTGCATACATGCATAAATACATAGACTTATGCATATAACAAATCAATTTGACGAGCTTAGCATGTGAATTGCCTGGTTATAAATGCGGCAAATGTTTGCCTTTGTTGTGTGTGTATGTATGTATGTGTGTGTGTGTGTGTGTGTGTGTGTGTGTTCGGGTCATGTCTTGTTGCCGTGTAACAGCTGCCAGCTGGCCAAGTACCTACATTTTTCGTGGACCGAAGGAGGCAGCAAGTGAAATCCTTTAACAAATGACTGGGCCAGGCCCAAACAGCTTCTCTAGCCAGAGTCAGAGTCAGAGGCAGAGGCAGAGCCAGAGCCAGAGCCAGAGCCAGTGCCAGACTGCAACTCAATCTCAGTGTGTGTGTGTGTGTGTGCGTGTGTGTTACCGTCTGCTCTTTTGCCTGCATGATTTATGCACATTACGCTCCAAGCTAGCACACAGCTGACTCTGTGTGTATGTGTGTGTGTGTGTGTGTGTGTGTGTGTGTATGTCTATGTTGTGTAATGCAAAAGTGCCTGAACGCAAAGCCAAAATAATGCGCAGCATTAATGCCAACAATCAGTTTAGCACTGAATGCTGATGCCCAGTGCTCAGCTGCAAATAGAAACTGAGCCTCGGCTTGACTCGCCCCTAAACTGAATCTGAATCTGAGACAGAATCTGAGGCGGAATCTGAATCGGAATCGAATACGGAATCGGATTCGGAATCGGAATGGGAATTTGAATCTGAGGCATGTGCTTGACTTTAGTCGTTGCATTTTTGATTGTGACACGTTGACAAAATTGCTGGCATCAGCTACGTAAACGTATTTGTGCAATGCACAATTCATGTTCCGCCTCCTGCTGCTGCTCCTGCTGCTGCTGCTCATAGTGGTGCTGCATTCAAGTGCCAACTGTGCTGCCACAGCTGTGGCATACACAATTCGCCTCCTGCGAGCCGCATGCAAATTTTGAATGATTGGCAGCGTTTTGTTTGTCAAAGACTCACTTTGCAAAATGCAATAACAGCAGCAGCAGCAGCAGCAGGAGTAGCAGGAGTAGCAGATGTACAGCTGCCCCAAATGAAGGCGTAACGGCCCGCTGGCCGAGTGGCCGACTGGCCAAAGTGATTGTAATATGGCAAATACTATCTGGCTAGCCACAACTGGCTCTCCGGTTGCATGTCAATGTAAATGGCTCGGAAACGCAGCAGCAACTGCAACAGCAACAGCAACTGCAAATGCAATTGCAGCTACTACAATCTGAGCACCGTTTGGGGTCAACAAATTTGCTGAGCTGTTGGGATGCCTTAAAGCTTTTATCTGCATGCTGCTTGACCCCCCTGGCTGACTTTCATGTTAGTTGACAAAGAGTTAAAGTTTTACTGTCAATGAAAATGGTAAACTTGTTTGTTTGTTGCGGCAACTGAGGCAGCTGAGGCTGCTGTGGCAACGGCTCAGCCGCAAACAAGTCAGCAAATATAGGCTTTAAGGTTTTTCAAGGATCAGCATATCTGTGTGATATGCTAGTCAAATATTTGACAGCCATTGCGATATCTGTCAGCCAAAAACTAACGGGCGACACACATGTTGGGCCAATGTGCATGCCAAAGGCATTATTATGCTTGACAGTGACATGAAAAATCACTAATTCAAAGATTTCCTGCAATTGTTTTTAGCTTTCGCGTCAAATTAAATGTTAGATTTGACAGGCAGCTAAACTTAATAGTTAGTTATGAAATTATGAAATGCGTTGCCCTTGACACTACGAAAGTTTTACTGAAGTAGATTCAATTTGACATTATTTTAGATTTGGATTTGGATTTTAGATAGATTTGGATTTTATTGACAAACAGTAAACCGCTTGTTAAATTTGACAAGCACTTTTAACAGTCAGCTAAAAGTGGTTTTGTCTTGACATCTTCTTATTTATCTACTCTTTCTACTCTACTTTTGTTATGTATTTCAATCTATTAGCAATCCAAATGTCAATTTTCTTGAAGTGAGCTTCAAAGTAATTGTTAAATTGACAAGAGCATTGCCGCTATACTTGTTCCGCGTATTCTTAGGAGTAACTACGAACGATCTATACAATCTATCTATCATAATTGTATGTTGTCAGCTATAAATTGTAATGTCGAATATCAAACTGCTTGTCAAATTTGACAGGCTGTTAGGTAAGGTAAAAGGCTCTGACTGGGCTAATCCACACTAGCTGTTATTTTTCACAACTGCTTCTATATCTCATCAATTTGAAAATGAAAACGTATAGCCAAACATCTTGTCAAATTTGACAGTCAGTTAAAGTTAAAGTAACTCCGGCTGCAAATCATATTTCCTCTGCCGACTGCAAACTGCCATCAATTCAAATGTTTTTGAATTTCAACTCCAAAGTATATTGGCCAACATTAAATTGCTTGTTAAATTTGACAGGCAGTTAAGCACAGGCACACAACGCACAATACAATAGCAGCTGTGGCCAGCCACTAGCTCGAGCAGTCACGGAGGGCGAGAGAGAAAAATGAATGAACTTATATTCTAATGTGATTCCATAAATCATGCGCAACTTTTTCTGCCTTCGCTCTGAGTGAGACCAACTGTCGACTCTGTGCTGAGATTTGCTGAGATCGGATGCGGATGCCGCCAGACGGTCTGCATGTGTGCGACGGCATGCGTATGTGTGATTATTATCACTGATTGCAATCGATGATGGGGTCAATTGTTAAAAATAGTTACGTTCGTTATGTGGCTCGGGCGAGCAGTCAGCCGGCCCAAGCATTCATAAAAGAAAATATTGCTATTGGGGTTGTCGCAGTATTTCAGTTGCTTTCTCAGCTTCGGAATAGATTTGTATGGGGGCGGCGGCGACCGTTTGATGGCGCTTATTACTTGCAGCATTTGGGGGCGCTTGTCCTGTGGCAACGACAAAGGAATTCATAATTTCACTTGCGCCAAAAAATTGTCTGTGGCACTGAGTTGTCGAGCAGCTGAGCTGGGCGAGATGCCGTTGGCTGGCCATAGGCAGAAATGGCAAAAACACTTAACAAGTTTATGAAGCAGTTGGGGCAGCAGCAGGAGCAGCAGCAGCAGCAGCAGGAGCAGGAGCAGGAGCAGCAGCTGTGGCAGTGGTGGCTGCTGAACGGACACATAAATAACTCAATGCGCGTTGAGAGGAGTCGTGTTTCGCGACTGACATAAATTTTAATGCCGCACTTGAAACGCACGAAAGGCGCTGACTGCGCCAAAGATGGACAAACAGTTGCCAACAGACAGACAGACAGAGAGAGAGAGAATGGGAGAGTGAGAGGGATACAGATACAGATGTAAAGCGGACAGTGGGAGCTGTTAAATTCAACGGCATAATGCCAAAATGCTGCACAGCAACCTTAACTCGACCGTTAAGCGCATAAAGCGACCGCCGTCTGCCTCGACCGCGTTTGCATTTTGCGGTCCACAATTTGGCCCCCGCAATCCCACCGAATCCCAGTGTCGTCCCCAGCCAGTGCGCTTGCCTTTCGAGTCGGCTCAGCCAATGCCATAACAATCCCATTCCCGTTCACAATCCGCATTTATCGCTGCATGGGCATTAAACTGTGACTCTGGCTGTGACTGTTGTGACGGCAACGGGTGGTGGGCAGAGGCCGATGGGGCAACAGTGTCCGCACATAATGGAAATAAATATTCGTACATATACATATAAAATGCCCAAAAAAATGCCCAACAAAATAAATAAACACCAAAATCAACAGTGTGGCAACGCTGTGCCCAATTGTGTTCATGCTGCCGCTCTTTTATACCCTCTCTCTCTCTCTCTCTCTCTTCCTTCCTTTCTTCCTTCCTCTCTGCTGGCACAGTTCAATCAATTTGCTAAAGGAACAAAGCTGGGGCCACTGGCTCCACTGGCTCCACTGTTGCCCATGATAAATAAAAATACAACTATCTCGAATCAAGCTAAACGGAAATACTCTTTCAATTATGCGCCCTGTTAAGAAATCTATAAAAAAAAGGCAATAATAAGAAGAAGCGGAAGGGAAAAGACTATAAATTAACTATACTCTTGACTGGGCTTCAGTGGGGCTCAGCGATAACAACTGTGGGGGGCGACAGCAGAACAAGAAGAAGAGAGCTGCACATAAAACATTTCCATGTCGATTATCAAATGGACCAGACTTACGGAGAGGCCAGCGACTCTACGGAATACAAGATGACGGCAGAGTGGAGTGAGCGTAAAAAATTGGCAACTTCAACTGGCGAAAAGCTCCCTGGACTATGAAGAATATATTTCAATATATCATTATTATTAGCGGAGATTGACGGAAAACAATATATATATATCATTTTAAAAAATTTAGCATTAAAAAACTGAATTTAAACAAAATTAAAGTAGAGGCAAAATATTTAGAAAATAAATAAAACAAATAATTAAAAAAAATATTAAATATTATTCTTTCATATTTTTTTTTTCTATTTTTTCATTACTCTAATATTTATATAAAAAAGGCGAATATATGGAGACAAAATTAAAGAATCATTTTTTTATATATTTTTTTTTTGATATAATAAGACATGATTCCTGATATAAAAATTATTTACTTTGTTTTCCCATTTTTTTTTTTTTAAAGAAACAACATAATATTTTATTTTTTTTTTTATTTTATTTTATTTTTTTATTTGTTTTAATAAAGTATTCAAAATGTTGACAAATTAAAAATGCAAAATTTTATTATTTGTTTTACAAGTAAATATATGAATTATCAATTTTTTAAATTATAAAGTGTGCTCATTAAAATGCCATTTCTATGCAAACTGTTAAGAAAGGTTCTTCAAGCAGGGTATCTGTTAGTCTTTCACATGCTACTCACACTCACATTACTTCGCTTTATTTGAGCACTGTTTGTGGCTTCAAAGCGGTTGCGGCAACAAAAGAAACAACTCCGTCAAGCCATAAAAAATATTAATAACGAGTAAAAATGTTGCAGATAAAAACTGGACAACAAACAGAACGAGGAAAACAAATAATGCACACACACACACACACAGAGCCATACAGTGAAAGAGGGGGAGTGAGGGAGCGAGAGTGAGAGGAAAATGGAGAGTTTTGCATTTTTAAGCCGATTTCTGTTGACAGTTCTGCTGCCGCATTTATTGTGTTGCAACAAGCCACACGCAGAACGTTGAGTGGGAGCCGTCGCACATTGATTGGCTTTGGTGTTGGCCCTAATTAGACTGAGAGACAGAGCGGGAGAGAGAGAGAGAAAGAGAGAGAGAGAGTGAGAGACTTGGCAAATAGAAAAGCCCTATTCAAGCTGCTAGTTCCGCGCGCTGTGCGGCTTCAATTGAATTTGCCCATCTATTTGCAGCTGCCAATTTGCGAGCAGGCAAAAGTTGAGCTGAGTCGAAACTCAATTTGGGACTACAGTTTGAGCTGTGGCCGGCAGCGAGACTCGAGACTCGAACTTGCCCTGCGCTAATGTGAAGACTGCAGCGCATAAATCCATTAAGCTAATCACAAAAATTGCAAAATATGTTGGCAAACGACGACGTCGGGGAGTTCCCCACCCCAGCCAAAAAGTGGAGCAGCAAAACAGCTCAACGGCTCAGCGCAGGCAGCGACCGACTGGCTGGCATGGTCAATCGCACAGCCTAAGCCATACAAAGCCATGATATGCAAAAGGAGTGGCTATCCAATCGCAACATCACCCCCAACAACAGCCCCGTTCCCTGCTCCTGCTTCCTGGTCCTGCTGCATTTGCTGTCGCAGTTGCTGCCGGCTCGCCAGCATCAGCATCAGCATCAGCTTCAGCCATCTCACTGAGCCGCACTAAGCCGACATTTAAGACTTTTCCATCATTTTATTTCATTTCATGTGCACCCGATTTTCCGACAGTCTCCCTCTTATCCGGGCTCTTATATATATATTATATATATGTATATATATACTTTTTTTTTTTGAGAAACTGTTCAAGCACTTCGCTTTTAATCTTGCAGCATTCAGCATGACAGCGACAGCAACAACTGCGCTACTTGCGCACAGTGGAACCAAGCGATTCGCTTTGGTATATATTGAAATATTTATTTGTTATATATTTAATGTTGTTTATATTTGATTTATATTTCATATCTTGTTAGTTTTCATCATGCACAAAAGTTTAGCGAGTTTACAAATATTATTCATACCAAAATTTTCTTAACTGTTTTTAATAAGAACTTTTTATATATCTAACGAATCTAAAACTATGTAGATAAGGTATAACTCAGAAGGAAAGACCATATATGATTGATTATGATATTAGTAGAGTGAGTAGAGCATATAGTATTTATTTGAAACTGTCTTCATTTATCAATCTGGTACCACTGTGCGCTGCCTGACCATTGGTTTGGCTTCGCCCAGCCGGCGTGGAGCAAGACGGCTTGAGGATTTTTGAACAATTCACTGGATACCAGCCCAGGGTAGCAGGGCAAGGAGTGCTGGCAGCCAGGGGCTGGGGGAGTGGCTGGTTGGCTTGGGCATAGTATAGGCATATAAAAATTACATAAACCAAGATTAAGTAAGAAATTTCTGCACATTGAAGCTGAAGCGGAAACGAAAATGAATATTGAAATTGGTTTGGCAGCTGTGCATGTGTTTTTTCTTCTTCTTTCGCCTGCCTGCCTCCTCCCCTCCCTCCTCAACCTTCTGTTGTTGCTGCTGAGCATTTTTTGTATGCAAGGGAATCCCCAGTATGTGGGTGTGGCAGCCACATGAAAGACTTACAAATGCGGCGCCATAACATATGCAGCGCACAGCACACACACACACACACAGCAGGCGAGGCAGCAAAGTGTGTGTGTGTGTGTGTGTGTGTGTGTGTGTGTTGCCACACATGGCACATGGCACATGGCAGATGGCAGATGGCACAGGATGCGCAGGACACTGGGTCGGACTGGACTGGAACTGGGCAAAAATCGGAAATAGGCTGACCAAAGTCACGAAAGCTACAACCATCTGGCTGCTCGCTACAAATCTGGGTTCCATTTTGCTACTCGCACTTACGTGTACATGTGCAGCCACGCCCATTGCGCCCAGAGCTCACAGTCGATGGGCCAGAAGCGAAGTTGCACAAAAATGCTCATGTCAAAAACTAATGCACTGAGAGATGAGATGCGCATCTCTCCCTCCCTCTCTCTCTCTCTCTCTCTCTCTCGCTGCTTGCTGCTGCTTCTCCTGCTACTGCCACTCCTGCTGCTGTTGTGCACATTTTAATTATGTGCCCGACTATAATGTCAGGGCAGAATTGCAAAAGGCGTGGCCATGTCTTTGCCTATACGAGCATAAAGTTTGTCAATCATGCAACAATATTGCACAGGGACCGTAGCAGGAGCCGTATAACTGGAACTGGGCGGGTTCAGTGGGGCTCTTTGTGTGCGGGTGTTTGTGAATTTGCCAGCCAAATGGCAAGGTAAGCAGGCATTAAAATGAAATGGAGACTCGACAGAAGATCAGACAGTTGCCTGCTGCCTGTTCCTGCTGCCGTCTCCTGCTGCTTGCTGCTGCTGCTGCTGGTACTCATTTAGTCGATTAGAATCTCTTCGAGCTGTCGTTGACAACACCCAGTTGTCGTAATTTAATTAACGCAGTCACAGCAACAGCCGCTCACGACGTCAACCATCTGCTGGGTGTAACAAGCATTTATGGCCAGCATGAAAATGTAAATGAAAATGGAATTGCGGCAGAAGATAAACACGTTTGGCCAAATTACATATTTTTGCTTTTGTATTTGGTTTTTCTGCATTTGTATTTTGCATTTATAACCATCTATGTATGTCTCTGTATATGTATCTCTGGTTGGGCTATACGATTTGCGTTTTACAACCCAATACTATTTGCCAGATACTATTCGAGCAGCAAGTGCCAAGTCTTATGTTCAGTGTAATTAAGTTGATGAGCCATAAAGCAAAAGCTCTATATGAGGACTTAACTGTTATTGGCGGGCTTCTAGATAGTTGCGCAGGTAATCATACGATAAACTAGGACTGTATAAAGTAAGATTACGACATTAGATATATGACATACGAAATACGATAAGCTGCATAAGGTAAAAATACGATATACGACATTCAACATTCGATACGGAATACCTTATACGATAAACTAAGACTAATAACGTAACAATACGATTTACGATATTTGGCATACGATATACGAAATACCTTATACTATAAACTAAGACTACATTAGGTAAAATTATGGTATACGCTAGGCGACATACGATATACGATATTCTCAATACGACATACGATAAACTAAGACAGCAATAATTCAGAATACGATGGGCGATATATGACATACAATAAATGGTATACGACATAGGACATACGATACATGACATACGACACATGGCGTACGATGTACGGCATACGATATACAATAAGTCTAGAAAACAGTTGGTAAGAATACGATACACGACATACGATAGACAAAATACGATATACTATATACTATACACGTCCAATGACGTACGATATACGATAAATTAAGAATGTAGCTACAACAATAGAGTACTTTATGATTAAATTCAATCAAAATATGATAACTGCTTTCATTTAATATCGTAAATTCGTCCTCCCACATTTAATGCTTATCAGTAGCTGGAACGGCCACGGAAATAGGGTTAACAGAAAAGGAATCACCCTTGATGGGTCAACTCGCAGTTGCTTTGGCTTGTTAGGCAAATGTGAATGGAAAAAACTAATTTGGAATTGAAGCCTCGCCAAGAGCCGACGACTTTCATCCCATTTGAAATGTATTGTAATGCTTGAGCTGCGATTTCATTCCAGATAATAATAAGTAAAAGAGCTCTGATGGGGCTTTCGCCTTCTTTTTTTTTAATGGCATCTACTCGGTTTACCTTTGCATATTTGCGGCTGCTGCGGTTGCTGCTGCTGCTGCTGCTGCTGCGGCTGTGCCCACAAATCTTGAGGCAGAATCAGCTTGCAGCTCGCCCGCTCATAAAACGCAGCCTAAGGGGTGGGGACCACCGCCGCCCCCTTCCGGGTTATCGTAAAAAACTAACCAGCCATTTGCATGCAAATACAACAGAGACAAGGACACTCGATTGGGCTGGCCAGGGCTGGAGGCGGTTGGCGGTTGGCGGTAGGCGGGGCTGGTGTGATGGGTATGTGAGTGTGATCTGAGCTTGACGGCTGTTTCCGGCGGCAGGTTAGCCTGGTTGCCTACGGATGCTGTTGGCGATGATGATGATGGCGATGATGATGATGATGGCGATGATGATGCTGAGAAGCCGTTTGCCTGTTATTAATTGCGCTGTTGCACTTCACAATTCGGCTTTGCATGCAGAGTGCATGGCAGATGAGTAGCACTCCGTGCCCAAATCGCGAACAGTTCGCCCACCCACACACGCACACACTCACAGAGAGAGAGGAGAGACACACAGACAGACAAAATTGCCAAGTCATTTGCCAACTGTGACTCTGTATGCAAATTACTTTTGCGAGCATCCGGATGAGCGTTGCGGCTGTGACAGAGAGCAACACGAATGGAGGCAGCGGCGAGGCAGCAGGTGCACTCTATAAGCTAATGCATGGCACGGTGCATCAACAACTTGGCCAAGCGAGTCAGAGAGGGAGAGGGAGAGGGAGAGGGAGATATCTGTTTTGTTTGTCTGGCGCGAGCCAACGGCAATGAAGTGCAAAGTATGTAAATTAAAATTGGAATTTCGATAATCTGCGTATCAAATGAACACCCGATGCTATATCAACGGTGGGTATTTATCTCTATATGTGCTGCAATGGCCACAAACTACATACATATATACACACACGCACATATACATATGTATGTATATATTGAAGAGCTTTTAAGTCCCTCTCAATGTAGAAACTATGCGCAAAATTGCGCATATTTTTACAGCAACAGCAACAACAGGAAAATGTCTGCGCATTTTGCGAAAAATATGCAAATGGAAAACGCCGAGCCACTTCATAATGGCCACGGCAGGCCAGCAATCGAACGATTAACTTAATTTGAGTAAATTAGAGTGACCAGGCGACGTCCATAATTGCAAAGCTCATTGGGTGGCCAAGAGCCTAAACCGTTTGCGAATGGCAAGCGCGTTGACAAAGAGGTGACTGCTTGTATAAATATTTGATTAAATTCTCTTTCGGGAGAGGAGCTAATTCGATTAATATTGATCGATAATATAGGGAAAGCTTCAGGAAAATCCACTTACAATACGTATAGATAGATTATTTTTGCAGTATGTCATGTGTCGTAGTCTAATTACAGAATGAACTGGAGGATATTTGATTGCCAAGAGTATCGATGACAATGTATCGATAGTATACAATTCTGTTGTACAAAAGCTAATAACAATACATAAACCACTTAGTCTGCCAGCTATCTATCAATAACGACTACAATGTAACTGCTTATCATAAGTATCGAGCATAATTTATCGATAATACAATAAACTGCTCCAACTGAAATACTTGTAGCGAGCTCGGTTTTAGATCTATCTAGCTTCAGAGGGTATATATTTGACAAAACTACCGATGCCAAGCTATCGATACTATGAGAATCGCTTCAGTAACAGCAACTAACAATACAATATAATTATCGATAACACATCGAATACTTCCAGAGCAACAAATCATAAGACTCTCTATAAAACCTGTTATTTCTTGTCTCAGAGATGTCTTTAATACTTTCTATCAACTCGTTCAAGCTTTCGATAGTTACTATCGGCAGAATAAGAATCACTTTAACAACAATTAAGTACAGCTTGTGTGTTCAAATGTCGTATGTCTGTCACAGTCAAGATTCAACTAGCAGCAGTATCGATAATTATCTATCGATACCATAAAACTCGCTTCTAGAGCAACCACAAACAACATTGCCATGCAGCCTGCCCCTCCACCGTCTTACGTCATAGTCAAGGCTTGAAATCCATTACCGTAAATCTGTTGGCCATGCCGCAAGCTAAGCTACCCCCGATAAGTTTTCAGATGCATTATTTAATTACGGCTCGAGTGCAAACAAAAGTTGTGCAATTGTTAACTGAATTAGGGCCTGTACGGCCTGCCAAAACTTGAGCTACTTAACTGATGCTGGCCAGACCGCAGCCTGCTCTCATTTGCCGCACAACAACAAGCTGGCTGAGAAACAACGACAAGAGCCGGCCACAATGGAAGAATTGCAGCCGAGCCCGGTACAATTGCAGGAGCAGCAACTGTGATTCCGGCGCGGGCCGAAAGCATTTCAATTTCTATAAAATAGAATCGCATTAAAACAAAAAACTAAACTGCCAGCTAGCTGACTATGGATTACCCCCCTCGGCCCCTTTCCACACGACTGAGCGGTTGGGTGGGCGGGTGTGCGGGTGGTGGCTCAGCTCAGGCCAGCCTTTGCTTGTGCTTTAAAAATCGATGACAGAATCTGCCGCTGGCCGCTGCCGTCTTTGCTGCCGCTGCTGCCATTACAAAGACTTAACATTTTTATGCTAATGCAATGACAAAACCGACATGAGTTTGTGCTCTCAGTGTGAGTGGTGTGAGTGGTGCGGAGTGGGGGCGGCATGGCAATTTAAGCATACGTATATTGCATAACATTTATGTAGAAGCGCCCGATGCAACCAGCCCGCCGACAAGGCAGCTGCTGTCATTCGAGTCGACATTGTAATATGTACAAATAAGTAGAGCATATGAGGCGTATGATTAATATTTAAATCATGGCAGGGAGAGACAAAGAGAGAGAGAGAGAGAGGAGAGAGAGAGAAACGGAACGAAAACAAAAACTGACTGTGGTCGCGATGTAGTTGAATGCGAATGTAAATAAGAATGAGAATATGCAAGCAGAGCACAAAAATGAAATTGAAATGAAACAAGAGACTTAAGTAATAACTGCCGTTATTAACAGGCAGGACTCTGGCAGGACCCGGCCACAACTAGCAAGTTTCAGTTGTGTGTGTGTCCGCGTGTGTGTGTGTGTTGTGTGTGTGTGTGTGTGTGTGTGTTGTGTGTGTGTGTGTTGTGGGGTTCACATTTTATTGCCTACATTCGAGCGGCTACATGTTGATAATGATGTTTTGTCTGCCTGGCTGAGTAAGTGTGTGTGTGTGTGTGTGTGTGTGTACATGGGAATCGCTGCCAACAGGAAAACCTACTTTGCAAACACACGCCAACGCTTCGCGGCAGCAGCAGCAGCAGCACCAGCTGGCAAATAAAAGACATCAGAGCGCCAGAGCCAGCAACAAATTGCTTTTGGTCAAGAGCGCGTTTCGGCAGATGCGAGCATGACATACCATAATAAAAGAAGCCAACTAGACTCAACTTGTCTCAAGCTCCTCAGCTGTGACGCTGTCGCCCAAGGTGTGCGCGCTGCGCAGAGTAAAGCGCATAAATATTAACATTTCTGAGGATAACAAATCATTTGTTGTGTGCAACTGTTTGCTTATTTATGCGGCTCTCCCTCTCTCTCTCTCGCAGTCCCTCGCTCTCCCTCGCTGCATACTGTTTACCTCTTAATCTGCAGCCAAGTCCCCAGACGGTTGGCTGCGGGGGCGTGGCCATTTCATGGCACTGGCCTTCGCTTCATGCCGGCCACAACTGCATTTGCTATGCGCCGCATTAATCATACGCACCGTTGTCCGGCTGCTGCCAGGCACATAAACACGCCAACAAGCGAATGTCAGTCAGCTTGCCAGCTCTGGGTGTTTAAGAAGAATGAACGAATGCAAGAAAAGAAACGAAACGAAAAGAAAAGAAAAGAAAAAGCAACGAGAAGAAAGTCCTAGCATCATGGCAAAAGTTTATAAGTTCAGCAAGTAAAGAATTATATGAAGTACGAGTTGTGCTTTCGGCGCTACTGAAGTTAACGTTCAGTTGCTGTTGTTGCTGCTGTTGACTGTACAGTTATTCAAGGGTCTTAGTGTTTGTGTCGAGTCGACTTGACGCGACGCAACGTCGAAATGCAACTCCTGACAAAGAAGGAAAGGCAAAAAAAAAAAAAAAAGGAAAGAAAAGGGGAGCACGGAAGCCGGAAAATGGCAAAAGCGCAAAGCGAACAAAAAAGCAAAAATGAAAAAGCAAAATAGGAGAAACACAAAATTAATGTAAATGTAAATAAACTCATAGTTCAAGTTGTGCCGCAGCCAACAGCAGCCAAGAGCCAGGAGCCAAGAGCCAACAGGCAACACCAGCAGCACACCCAACAACAAATGGTGTGTGTAAATAAAATGGCATGCATTTAGCATTGCCGCTAAATTAAAACCAAATAAAGCGTCCGCAATATGTTGACCATAAAAAAAACATCAGGCAACGTCTGCAAAAGAGCAGCTCGAATCGTGAAGGAAGGAAGGCCAACTTGATGCTGGGATTACATTTAGCTCTTAGCTATATATATGATATAAATAATATATATATATATATGTATATATGATATGTACATATATATATTTGTATATGTATATAATGTACGTCCATGAGTAATGCATTTGAATCATAAATTTTGGCTTGGCATGTTGAAAGGCTTTCGTGAAATTGATAAATGCATGGCGTGGCATAATATTTTTTTGAAATATTATTAAAACTAAGTTTTGACGTCAACTAAACTAGAAAATTAAGTGTGCTCTTAAAAGTTTTGCAGCGCATGGAGCCATCAGTCAGTGAGTACATCAATTCGCTAGTCGGCGTCTAACTTCAGTGTATTAGCTACTCACTTTGCCTGCAATGAATCACTCAGTTCGTCGGTCAGTGTTACTTCTGTGAGCAAGTCAATCAGAAGTCGATTGGTCAGTCAGTCAGTCAGTTAATCAACAGAGAGTCCGTTAGTCGAATTAGCCAATCAATCAGATGGACATATCGTTAATTAATCTGCTATTCAGCTCATAAGTCAGTCAATCAATGAGGCAATCAAAAGTTATAAAGTCTGTCAATCAGTTAATCGATTGGAAATCAACGCATTTGCTCAATCAATGAGTCAATCAGAAATTGAATAATAAATGAATCACTTAGTCAATGGACCAGTCATTCCATTCATCTATCAATCAGAATAGAAAAAGTTAGTTAATCAGTCAATCCATCAGTCAATGAAAGAGTCAATCAGAATTCAATCAGAAGTAATACAGTCAATCAATCAATCACTTCTTGGCTCAGTCAATCAATCGCAAAGAAGCTAAGCAGTAAATCAGTCATACGTCAGTCACTTTTCAGTCAAACAGAAGTTATCAAATCAGTCAATCAGTCATTCATTCAATCAATCAATCATTATCATCAGCCACTTAGTTTGCCAGTAAAGGACTCATTATTCCACTAAATCAGACTATCAATCGCTCAGTCAGCTGGCTAGCTTGTCCTCTACCTCTGTCAGTCAGTCAATCAATCAGCCGACTACTCCACTCATCTGTCAGTGAGCCAGTTTGTAAATGCGTCAATCTGTCAGTATAACGTCAATCAGTCCGCCTGTCGTCTGTCAATCAATCATTTTTTTTACAAACTGCACAAAAATCGCGCCCCATTGCTGTCCTCATGTATTATATCAAAATCTCGGCAGATATACATAATATATGTAGGGTATACAACACATCATGAAACAAAGCTGACCCGGTAAATATAATTCTGTTTCAGAAATTACAGATTGTATTATGCATACGCACATATGTATCGATAAATCGCATTGATATGAGGTTGATGTGCTCAATGTCGAATGATTGCAGTGGCCAGGCGAAGCTGATGGCAATTCAATATTTTTGTATGTGCTGGACTGGGGCTGGGGCTGGGGCGTGGGGAAATTGACCCATTTCCTGCTACTGGCAGTACAGCACCGAAAACAATGAACAGGAAAAACAGCTTAATTTTCAAGTTCATTGGCGCGCAGACAGGATCAGCCAATGGGGATCAGGGGCAGTAACACAGACACTCTCACATCATTGTATAGCTCTGGCAGCGATAGGGACAGGGAGAGGGACAGAGATGGGAACGGTTGGCAGGACCGGGAGATAGGGGACAGGCGACATAGGGCTGGAACGTGTGGTATGCCACTTAATATTGCGCCTGAATGGCTGAATGGCAGCCACTAAACAACTTCCGCACTTGAATGGCAGCTACAAAACCGCAGACAAGGCTCATGCCACCAGCAGTTCTGGTAGAGCTCTGGGTGAGGTGGCATGTGAGCCGACGCTCGAAAGCCAACTTAAAACAATATTCTGCAAAAACAAGATGGAAAAAGAATAACGAAACAACAGCAGCAACAACAACGGCAACAACAACGGCAAATCTGTTTCACAATGCAGCAGCAGCCAACAAAGGCACTAACAATGGTAGTTGCATGCATAATAAACTCCTCTAGCTGGGGCTTTAAGGTTGCCATCTTACTGGAGCGAAAGAAGGCAACAAAATAGAGAGAGACATAGCGAGGAGGCAGAGAGAGAGAGAGAGGAGAGAGAGAGAGAGAGAGTGGGGGAGCAGAAAGCTGAAGGTGGGGATAGAGACGGCGGTAGAGGCTGAAGCAGAGGCGAAGGTAGAGGCTGAAGCAGAGACGAAGGTAGAGGCGGAGGTAAAAGGAGTGGTGGGGCGAGCAAGCAGGCGACAGATGAGCGCCAAAATGCAGTCGAAAAGAAAAACCGCTAAGAAGGCGCTGCATACAAGATGCACGACTACAAAATACCCCAGATAGGTATGTGTGTTCTGCTTATGTTTTTATAATATTATTATTAATAACATAGGAATAGCAATTCAATGAGCTATCACTATAAAAGAGTTCCTTTACTGAATCCAAAACACGTACTTTCTCTTTCCACTCTTCGTCTTTCCTCTTAAAACTGTCAACTATGGGTGACTCTTGGATATCAATCGCCTCTACCGCTTCGTTTCGTCATCTCCCATTGTTATTGGCCTACCTTCGTACAGGTAAACTTATATACCCTCCTCCTGTAAATGTATGCAAAAGATACAGGGTATATAAACAGAGCCAGCGAATAAGACTGGGCACTTGAGCACAAAAAGAGTCAACGTCAACGCATTTTGAAGAGTGTGCCATTATGCACTACACACACATACACACACACACACACACACACACACACACACACACACACACTCATATAGCGGGAGAGAGATAGAGAGAAAGAGAGAGGTAGACGCAGTGGCATCTGTGAGTTTTAAGCTGGCTTTTCCTAAGCGTATTAACATTGTTGTTGTTGTTGTTGTTGTTGTTGTGTTGCTTGTCAGCCAAGCAGTCGCTTATTGCTTTGCTCATTGCCTGCAATTGCATAGTTGTATGTCAGCTTGCCATACACACACACACACAGTCACACATACACACACAGTCGCACACATCCGTTATGTATGTATATATCCGCTTATCAGCGCACGCCTGCCTCTACTGGGTTTCAAATTATTAGTAGCTCTGTCTATTTGACTGGCTTGCTCTATATACATATACACACACACACACACACACATACACATGCAGCTCACTTCAGCCGCTTATCCCCTGTGCAGCCCGTTCACAATCCCCTGTCTGCTCGGCTCACCTCTCTCCCATCCTCTCCCTCTCTCTCTCTCTCACTCTCATCGTCGCTTGGCAGTGGGTCGCGTCTGCTGCTATTCACTTGACGCGCTGTTTGTCACGGTTAATGCGACACTCAAACATTTACAGCGGCAATCACAGTCGCAGTCACAATTACCTGCCCGGTCACAGTCACAGTGACTGGCTAAGAAATTGGCGCTGGCTTAGATACCTAAAGATGTCTTTACATAAACAAACTCACACACACACACACACACACTCACACTTGTATTGGCCTAGTCGGAGCTTGTGTGTGTCTGTGTGTGTGTGTTTTGGGGGGCTTCACATGCCTTGCTACACTCGCCACTCGCAACACTTTGCTCGTTAGGGTTACATTCATGTCATACGCTAAGTGGCTAAAACTTGTATGTGTGTGTGTGGTGTGTGTGTGTGTGTGAGCCGCCAAGACGTTTAATAAGTTTCTTGAACCTTGATGTCTGTCAACACTTTTGCTGTATACTAAACAAACAACACGTCTTTAAATGAGTTTTCCGGCCACAGCACAAATCGATTCAACTGTAAATTGCTAGATATATAGTTGCTATATAGGGCTACAATACGCTAGAGAGTGTCAGACATAAGCTCAGATTACGTTTCTCCATACAAATTTAAGTCAGTTCTTAGTTTCTCTCAGATCAAACTCTCTGTGTGACTTTACGGGGTATCAAACTAGTCGGATATGCCCCTATAGATACACTACTCGAAAAAAAATAGACTAAGTAGACAGCTGATTATATGATGTACTTCGTTTCTAATCGTCTTTAGGCTTCATTAGTTAATTTCTCTCATCATGACTCTACCGGGTATATAGCTAGTCGGGCATTGCGCTATAAATACTCGATCTACTCTAATAAATTGCTTTGTATATTAAAAGAAAATTTTAACAAATTTTCAATTAGCGAAATAAATTGTTGCCGCATAGCTGAAAGCTTCAAGATCGAAATCGCTAAATAAAATACTTGAAAGAGAGGAGAGAGAGAGACAGAGAGTGTGTGTGTGTGTGGGTGTGCTGTGAACAATGGGCTAACTGGCAAGACGACATTTAAAGTACAAGAACGTGGCAGCAGCACGAGGGTGCAAAAACTTTTACGGCCAACAACAAAGCGCGATGAAAAAGATAAAAATTAAATATTTTGGCTCTAGGAGGGCAATTGGCTGTAGGTGTGTGTGTGTGTGTGTGTGGGTGTGGCAACCGGAGCTCGGGCACGTGACAAAGTGAAATTGTTAAATTGAAGGCTGTTAGCGATAAGCGAACACGCAAACAGACAGCCGAAAAGGGAAAGGGAAAGGAAGAAGAAGAAGAAACGAACAAAAAAAAAACACAGGCATGCAAACAGGTGAAAAGGAGAGAAAAGGTGAGCAAAACTTTGGCGCAGCTGATACGAACAACAGGCAGTGACAGGTGCCAGAAAGAGAGAGTGAGACGGAGAGGAAGAGACCGACAGAGCGAGCGAGACAGATGAGGTAAGATGTTGCCGTGGCGCATGTGGCTATCACTTAACCCGTAACCCGTAGCCCGCATTGCAGAGTCTGTCAGCTGTTGCTACTCCTGCTGCTGCTCCTTCTGCTGCTCCTGCTGCTGTGAGTGTGTGTGTGTGTGTGTGCTGCTAGAAACAATTTAACCATTTAACTTGGCTCGTTAACATTAATTTGGCTGCCCGTTTCCGGGGCTGCTTGACGGGCATACCCCAACGCCAGCACACCTACCACAATTTGAGGGTCGCCGCTGGCCAAAGGCAAAACACACTAACGAGTTGTCATCAACAGCAGCAACAGCAGCAGCAGCAGCAGCAGGAGTAAGCAACACGAGCAGCAGCAGGAGCAGCAGCAGGAGCAGCAGCAACGCCTGCCCCAGCGGAAGCTGTTGAAATGCTTGCGGATGTTATGCTGACGGATGTGACGGAAGTGACCGTTACTTGCGCCATCCTGGCCAGGCCATGCCCGCATGTGAAGCGTCAATTTGAGTGGCGCCAGCAGCGCGCCTTGAGCAGCCACGACTGCTTAATCTGGCCACGCCCCCACACGCCAGTGTCTCGGGAATTGGCCAAGTGCTCTATGCAAATACTTTTGAGATGCCCCCAGCCCGGGCCATGTGCCACAGCGCCTAGATGCCGCACAATTATTATGCGTATCTAAAATTAAATCAGCTGCAGCTGAAGACAGCAAGGCAGCCACAAAGAGAGAGAGAGCGAGAGAGAGAGAGAGAGCGAGAGAGGGGGAGACTGCAACGGGGCGAGGCCAGAGACAGTCACCCACGCAAACAGCAGCGAAACTATTTAGCAATTGTCGTCCTCGTCCTCGTCCTCGTCGTCGTTGTGATTGTTTGTTATTGCGTATTGTGGTGTAATTTATGTGCGCCTGGCGGTTTCTGTTTCACTTTTGGCAAATAAACGCAATGGCGTAGTGGGCGTTTGGCAATAAATATTTTAGAAATGTTCGAGCCTTGAAGCTAGGTAAGCTAGCAGCAAGACAGAGATGGAGAAAGGGACTTGAAGAGAGGAAGCGAGAGCAAGAGAAAGAACCAGAGTATTGAGTCCTTGCAATAAGACTCTGCGAATCAATGTGAGAATATGTAAATATTTACACAGTGCCAGACGCACGAAATGTAAATTCGATTCGGAAACTGGAAAATTAGTAAATATAGGTATATATTTAATAAATATACTAAAGGTTTAAATAGAGCTTCAAATTATTAATTTATTTATTATTTTTTATGAGACAATGTATACTTATTTTGAGTTTCAACTGAATCAAACACAAAGGCTGGGAAGATAAGAGAGAATAGGTTATTCCAGGGGAGTTTATCGACAACAAATTACAATTTTTGGGTCATCAGTTCAACTGAATTTGATAAATATTTAGTTATTGTTATTTAGTTGTTGCAGTAGTTCTGTTCTGGAATCATCAAGTCTGGATGAGGGTTGTCTCTGATCTAAGCCCGATGATTCCAGAATATACCTTCCCCTACTAAGCATCATATCGTATTGAATGTATCGATAAATGCCAAGTTGGGACTTGACATAAGACAGGACTTAACGCCTCGGCTGACTGGAGAGCCTGAAGTGCAAACTCGGGATTGTCTGGCTCTTGTTAGCTTCTGGCACGTCTTGCTGGAGCGACTGAGCTCCGTGCAATACATATAGCTATTGATAGTGTTGTGATAGGCACACCCACACGCACACGCACACGCACAGTTATATCTTTGTAATTATATGCGCGCACACACACGCGCACACATTCACACACACACACACACAGTCACACGAATATAATTACAATGCTATCGTAGAGTCTTTTGTTGAAGCAATGTGGGCGACATAGACCAAGGCAAGCAAACCGAGACTCACACAATTAGAGAGAGAGAGAGAGAGTGAGACAGATAGAGGGAGACAGAGAGACACACAGGGCATTTCGATTAAATTTCTGGCACGACCGCGACTTATCGGTCCTGGGCGGACGAGTGGGCGCTGGGACAGCGTCTGCTATCTGTTGGGTGCGACATTAGTGGCTGCTGGGATGCTGGGATGCTGGGCTGCTGGGCTGCTGGGCTGCTCATTTAAAGCGCCATCCAGAGGACATTACATTTTATTTGAGCAGCGCGCACGCTCTCGAATTAACTTGCGGCCTCATTTATTGCATTCCGAAAATGATTTCGTATAATTTTGCCGTTAATGCGTAAAATTTTAATGCGGCGCGAACTCAACTTTGGCCGATTCACAATGGGCGCAAGGGCCGTTTTATTTGGCATAAACTCGAGATCTAGAGATTTGAAATGTTGTACGAATGCTCTAAAAGAAAAGGAAGTACTATTAGTAGAAAGTGCTAAATACCTAAACACTAGAATGTGAAGGGGGGCGTGGCAGATGGTAAAATGGTTATGACTGAGTTTGGGCCGTGAATGAGTATTCTGCAGTCAATAATGCCCGACTGCAATGTTATTACTCGTTTATGTTTTTAATTAAACTTTACTTGATTTTTTTATTTTTTATTTTTTTTTTTATATGTATCAAGTAAACAATTTGTATTAAAATTATGATTATATTAAACAATTATTATATTATTAATGTTAAAAGTAAGTAATTTCAATGAATAGGAATTTTATGTGAAACAGTAATAATATGCATCTTTTTGAATTTCTCGTGATATTTCGGGTATAAAAAAAAAAAAAAAAAAAAAAAAAGAGATATAGAGATAGGCTTAATCTGTATCTATTTTTCTGGCAAGCCTTTACATTAGCTATAATAAAAATAAATATTTTAGCCTATATAATAAGTAATGCAAAGACTTATCGTAATCATTAATGAAATTATGCCAGAAAAATTCTTAATTTTCGCCACTGTGCGCTGGTTTGGGGCTAGCGGCAGACGGCAGACGGAAGGTGGTGTATTTAGGCCAATTTCGAGTTATAGTAACAAGTTTCTGTATTAGCTGTATAATTAGCTAACCAAATCAAGTTGTTTTTAATGGCCAACAGCAGCTGCTAGAGAGAGAGAGAGAGAAAGACAGAGAGAGAAGAGGGTGCTCTCAGCCTGAACTGTGCTTGGACTGAAATATTAGATCAATTGGTATGGAAATGGATACTACATCAAGTGGTTAACAGGGCGAGGGAGCGAGGGGGGGGGGGGGGGACAGACAGACAGACAGAGACTCACAATATGGCATAGGTGATCAAATTTATTGCGATTATTACATATTCTGCATGATAATGCAGTGCCACTTGCCACATGCCACATGCCGCTGGCGTTTGCCACGGGGGCCACTGCCACTGTCAGTGTCAAGTGGTGTGTGTTTGTGTGTGTGTGTGTGTGGCATGCATAATTTATGGCAAACAGCTTTTAGCTGCGGGGCCACTGCCTGCAGTCCTGCAACCAGGCCACGCCTCCCCCGCCTCTGCTGGTGGCAAATGCGTCAATTTTGTGACAAGCAAGCTCAAGCCGAGGCCGAGACCCAGAGCGAGAGCAAGCCCTTGAGCCGGGCGCACTGTTGTGCCGGGGCGTGGCACTTAATTGAGCAATTAATTGCAATTAGCCATTAAATGTTGTTGTTGATGCCAGCAGCAGCAGCAGCAGCAGCAGCAGCAGCGCCTGGATTTGCAGGGAACTCAACTCAGCTCAACTCCTGCTGCTGCCTGCTGCTCCTGCTGCCTGCTGCTCTGCCGCATGCAACCGTTAATGGGCGACACTTTAGTGCCTACAAAGCTTCGATTATGGCCGAGAGCAAATGGCAACAAGGCCGCACGTAGTCCGCTAATGGCATTCATTAATATGGCCACGACAAAGAGATGCTGCTCCTGCTGCTCCTGCTACTGCTGCTGCTGCTGCTGCTGCTGCTGCTGCTGCTGCTGCTGCTGCTGCTGCTGCTGCTGTTAGCCAAATGGCAATCCACACTTGCCACGGATAATCAGACATGTGGCCAACTGAGGCGAGACTCTAAACACTTCAAAGCGTCGCCTACGTGATCTGATTTGCTCGCTTTATGGCCATCAAATGCGAAATTAAACGAATTCATAGTGCAAGCATGTCTGTGTGTGTGTGTGTCAAGGTCATAGAGAGCAAAGAATTACGTATACGTATAAGTGAATATTATAGTATTTTTCATAGTCTAGGCAAACAACATAAATATTGAGCTCCTCTATGGCGCTCCGGTCTATCGAAAAATACCCTGTGATTTTTCACTGGCAGGTTTTGGATACCAAATCGATACCAGATCGAAGCTGACTATAATTAGGATCTGCTTAATAGTTTCTACTCTATGCAGATGCGAATCACAGTCTCTAATAGCTTAAAGCTCAATATATATATAGCATGGAAATTGCGACAGATGTTTAAGAAATGTGGCGTCCATCTCAATAGATAAAAGTTATTTTTAGGGAAAAGGGAAATGTTTACTTGCCAAGAGAACATTCCCAGTTGATAGGAAATCGAAGTAGAAGATCTGTTCATCGCAGCTAAACTCAAACACAAACATTATCGCTGCCGAAGCTCTCTCGCATTCAGTTCATGCTGTGGCTGAATCCGTTCTGGGAATGCTAATTGAAATGCCGAATCGATTACGAAGCTAATACAGTTTGCCAACTACTGCAGCAGAAATTATAAATGCGTTGCCCCTGGGCGTCAGTCTATATGGCAGCAGCCATTAAAAGTCTATCAATATTTGCAGAGCAAATAAATTTATGTAGATTCACACACACGCACGCAGACACTCGAGCACACACACACACATGCGCGTACTTGAAAACTTTTGGCCTATGATTGCTGTTGGCTGACAGCAGGAGTTGAGGTGAGTTGAGAAGAGATGAGATGAAGTGTGGTGAGATGGAGAGGGGTGTGGTGAGCTGAGCTAAGCTGGGCTGAGTGGCAAATAGTTATGAAGTCTGTATGTACGTGTGTGTGTGTGTGTGTCGTTTGTTGGTATTGGTAAGTGCGAACAGTTGTGAAGGCAGTTCGATGCCGTTCAGCCGCACCAACCGATCCCCCTTCCCCGCTCCCGCCACGGCAGCAGCTTCACGTGCTCCAGCATGATGCAAAGTTTTTGGCACATCAATAAACTAAACTTGAATGGAGTTTGGGGCGCGCCGACAGCTGGAAATGTGCCTTAAGCATGCCATGAATTATTTAGTTTCTGTTTACCTTCCACTCCACGGCCGTCGGCCGTCGGCCGTCGTCCGCTTTCATTTTATTTCGTTTTGTTGCCGGCCAGCTGCAACTTTTGGTCAATTGCGAGCACGTGCCGCACTGGCCACTGATTGTCCTTTAATATGCACCGCAAGGCGCCGCAGCTTGCGCCGTTTGCACTCTGCTTCCTTAAGTAATTGTCCTAATTGAGCCCACTGACTGCCTCCTGGCTGCCAGCTAGGCCGCCTCTGGATGCACCAAATTACCAGTCAAAGCTATCAAATTAACTAGCCAATTTCCACAAAGTTTGCGCCAAGCCGTCCGCCAATCACTATCGAAATCACATTAAGCAATTCGAGTTGCAGTCGAAATTTCGTTAGGAAATTTCGAAGGACGAAAACAGCTGTTTAAGTGCAAGAGAATCGCATAGAGAGCCGCACTGAGCTTATATATGCATGAGAATCGAGTGGAAGAACGCAAAAAACTTTAAGCAACTATTCATACTTGTAGATCTCAAGGGAGTGCAAGACCATCACATTGATAGGTGGACTCGCTAACTTTGTTTTAATGTTAATATAGCTCTCTATTGTGTACATGAGAATCACATAGAAAGGTACTATATCAATATATGTGAAAAAGCCTTATTATTATTAATATGTGTCGACGTCAAACTCGTTTAATTGGAAGGCGTAATATGTATATATGTATTTTCGAGACTTCACATGCATGAGAATCGCAGAGAAAGATTCTCTAGCTATACAGTCGAATCCCGATAATTCGAAATGCAAGGGGATCAGTTTCTGTTCGATTAACACAGAAAATCAAATTATCGAGATTTATTGAAAACGCATTTTCAATTTCAATTTTCAATTTAGCGGGGTGGAAATTATCAAGACTCGACTATATATGTATATATGGTTCTTTAAGCTTTTTATATTAAAATATTCACGCATGACAATCGCAGAAAAATATATATATATATAAATATTTATATGTATGTATATACTTAAAACTCTTATAATAATATTATTTAATAATATTCGTTGTCCAAACTTAAGTGGTAGAGAATCGCATAGAAGGGGCGATGCAGCTACATGTTGTTTGGGTAATGCTTTAAGGCACTCATAGATATGCAAAAAGATAACATACATATATAATATATATTTACGCACTTGAAAGACCAAAATAATCTATAGCTAAGGGCTTATTGAGCGAATTCATAATTCTGAAAGCTTTAAAATCAAAAACCCATTTCTAATTCGGCACCTGTGGCTGGGCGCACCTAAGCCTAGGCCAATTTAAGGGCTTACACGCTGTTTGGCTTCTAACAACCACACATACTGCCGGCCGCACGCCTCCCCCTGAGGGCTAATTTAGACGGCGGCTTAAAGTCAATTGTTGAAGCCACACTACGCGCGGGCGCTGGGGAGGGACAGGCGGAGGGGGAGTGAAATACTAAGCTCATTGGCTTCAGCTCAAGGTCCGATCTATGAATATTTCTCAATAGCAGCGCAGACCACCTACAATTACAAATGTCAGAAGCCGTTGCAAAATAAGAAAAAAAAATATAGATATAATAATAAATAAGTAAATAGAAGAAATCCCCTGGCCACGGTGTGCCACGATGCCCTTTATAAGCTGCAGGAGCAACATCAGCTGGGGCGAGAGGGCACAGAACGCAGAATCTGTAGCCAGGTGCTACTCCTGCTGCCGCTCCTGCTGCTGCTGCTGTGGCTGGGACTGCGGCTTTGGCTGTGGCATAAGCTGTTGGGGCTAAAGCTGTTGCCAACGTCAAGCCAAACCAAAGCCACTTATTGGTTGAACAAATTTAATTGGCAGCAGCAACAAGCAGCGCCAGCATCGAGGGGCGCACGCTGGGGAACTGCTGCAGCTGGTGGGGTGGGGGGTGGGGGGGCTGTGACAGCTACAATGCCAACGATACGTTAATGCAGGCTAAACTGCCTGCCACGGCTGGCTGGCCCTAAGCCCGGCAGAAAGTCATTGCGAGAGTTTCATAAAATTCAATTGAGTTGCAAGTCGAAGTTAAAACATTTTTCTTCTCCCTTTCGTTCGTTTTTATTTTTCTGTCTTTCTCTCTCTCTCTCCCCCCTTTTAATGCTCCAATGACCTTAGCTGACAACTCACCTGACCATACACACACGCACACACACATCTAAGAACTTCTCGATTTCATCTACTCTGCTTGCAGCCTGCTCAGCTGGACCGCACGAGAAGCGCCTCCTGCACGCTCTGCTGGACAACTACAACAGCTTGGAGCGGCCCGTGGTCAACGAATCCGATCCACTGCAATTGAGTTTCGGTCTCACACTTATGCAAATCATCGATGTGGTAAGTACACAGTAGAATAGTTTCACTCCATCCCTGTGCTCTTGTGCTGCTGCAAGTGCACGGATAATATAACTGGACGTAAATCCAAACGGAGTCAACAATTGAAGCGTTATTTGAATGCTGTGTGGTTCTATATATATACCTAAATATTATAATTTTTAGTGATTGATTTCTTTAGCTTTGTCTCTTAGTCTAACTGAAATGACATTGGAAAAAGGTTTACATGTGTCCAACTCTCGAAATCTCTTGCTTTTCCAGTTAATTTAAGCTATGTAAATCAACCACCGCTCTATGTGATTCTCATATAATATTCGCAAATTGAAAATCGAAATGATATTTTGAGTATAGAATATAGAGCGTGGTATAATTATATTGGCAAGAGTTTCGCTATTTCCCCTTTACTTATAATTTCCTCTTTACTCAATACTCCAGCGCCGCTCTACTGTGCTTCTCAAATAATATTTGTAACTTGAATGTCAAATTGTAACAATTGTTTCTCTATTTCTCCTTCACTTGCCTCTTCCTCTTCACTTAATCTCCAGCGCCGCTCGTTATGCTTCTCATATAGTGCTTAAAGCTAAAATATAAAATTTATATTGTTCAATAATTACTTTTTACTGCCCGTTGTTTAGATTGAACCAAGTTCCATATATGCGAGGTATATTCTAGGTAATGCAATCTGCCGTTCTATGCGATTCTCACGCAGTAATCATGTTGTATATGAAAGTATTTTTATTGTTCTATAGACTTCCTTCCACCCAACCAATATAGATAATATAGTCAGAGATTTTTGTACTGAAGGTCCATGTGATTTTCATATAGCATTAAGTGCTCGATTATCAAATTTGAATTGTGTTCTGCCTACAGTTGACCTTATTGCATGCAGACTATTTGCTAGTTGCTGTAAACTGCCGCTCTATGCGATTCTCATATAGTATTTATAGCAAATATAGGGTATTTTCTAGCTGATCAAGCTAAGCGACAGTTGAGACTTGGTTTAGAATGGCTTTTGCTGAACCGAACTTGAATTTATTTTGCTGCGCGTCGATTTTTGGCTTGGCTAAAAGCTGAGCTCAGCTGACAGTCGGCAAACATTTGGTAAAATGATGGCACGACACCAATATCTGGACTGACATAGTGCCCCCGTACAAGACAGTAGATATACATACACTATCCCTCTCCCCCTACCCCACTCTCTGTCTCCCTCCATCTCCCCCTGTGTGTGTGTATTTATGTGCTTTCCGCACAGGCTTTGCCGATAAACGACATTATGCGCCAGAGATGCCAAACAACTAGCAAAGAGCCCGAAAACTCCAGCGACGCGTGCAAGACAACGGCACAACGGCACAAAATTATGCCATGAGTGCACATTATGGCCATTAGCCAGAAGTGCCAACTTGCCACCGTTGCTGGATTATTGTGGCAGCATCAGCAGAACGGAGCCCAAGTGCCGCCACTTGCCGCAAGTCGCAAAATTCGACAATTTACTCACCATGCTCGAGTTAAGAGTTGAGCCAGAAAGTATTGCCCATCTACCCGGCTCCCTAGAGCCACAGCCAGAGCCAGAGCCACAGCAGCAAATCGCCCGACTTCAAAAATTGCCGGAACAATTCACAAATGGAGCATACGAGCTGCTTTTACATCAGTTAATGACAAACGGAATTTCAGCTAAAACTGCTCTCAGATCTTTAATTATGGGCTGATGACATGCTCAAATGCTTCTGGCCAGGTATTGTCCCAGTTGGAATCCAATTGGAGGTGCTTCAAGTTGAGAAGCTGCGACTGACTGAGCAAGATTCCTATAATTATTAATGAACATTACTTTGGTAGAAATTATGTTGTTCATAATATTTAAATGTTGGAATTTTAAATAGAGAATTTCGCATGTATATGAAACGAATTTTTCTATGAATGCTTCAATATTCAAACTGCTTTGAATGCTTTAGAATGATTTGAATGAACTGAATAACTTAACAATGAAATAACTCAACAATTACTTAAGTAATGAATAATATTTAAATGCCTGAATATTCAACATAGTACGCCATTTAATATACTTTAATAATTTACAATTTTCATCAAAATTCCTATAAAATTTCCTTCAATTTTGCTAACTTTAAATTGAAAATAAAAATCAATGGCAAAATATGGCAACAAAATTAATGGAATTATCAGCACGATGATAGGTTGAACTTTTAGATGCCGTTGGCCTCACTTACACTCGATGGTCACCCAGACTATCTATATCTGTGTGTGTGTGTGTGTGTTTGGGTGTTGCACTCGTGTATTTGTGAAATGTTGCAAGTTTGTATAAGCTCACCAGCTGAATGCAAATAGTGACAAAGCGACCGTAATTGGATGAAACGGAAATGAGGTAGAAGGAAGCGAACGGACGGAATCTCTGCTGCTGGTGCTGCTGGTGGTGCTGCTGCCCGCTGTGCATTTCACCTGATAAAGTGAGCTTCGAAGTGCGCTAATTAAAAGTGCCGTTACCCGCAAAAAACAGCTGCTCACGCCCGCTCACCTGGGCTCGCCCCTATTCGCCACAATTTACAAACGGTTTTTGATTACAAAGCAAGCGTTGAGTGTAGACTAAAAAAAATAAATGCAGGCAGATGCTGCTGCTGCGCTCCTTATAATCGTGGCCAGCTTTAGCTAGACAAAGGTGCACAGGCGAATGAGAAGAAGCAGCGAGAGCAGGTGGAAAAAACATGGCAGACAGCTTAACAAAACCACAATACAGCAGACGCACGAGCGATGATAACGGCTAACGACTAACCAGGATCCAGAGTGGAAAGTGGAGAGTAGAGAGTGTAGAATAGAGAGTGGAGATTGGATAGTGGATACTGGGTAGTGGAGAGTTGTTGGCGGTTGGTGGGGAATCGAAAATAGAAAGTGCCGGGTGAAGAGTGGAGAGTTGAGATTAAAGAGTTGAAAGTGGAGATAGGAGACTGGCTAGTGAAAAATGTAGTAGATGGTGGTTAGTGAAAAGTGGGAAGTGAAGAATTTAGAGTGGATGGTGGAGAAAGGAGAGTGGTAAGTGAAGATTGGGGAAGTGGAGAATGTAGAGAGGATAGTGGAGAAAGGAGAGTGGTAAAAGAAGATTGGATTATGAGGAAGTGGAGAATGTAGAGTGGAGAACGGTGAGTAAAGAGTTGTAAGTGGAGAGTTGAGGGTGTTTGATAGGGAAGTGGAGATTAGCGAGCGGAGAATGGAGGCTGTATAGTGGAGAGTTCCTGGTGGTTAGTGAAGAATTCAAAATAGAAAGTGCCGAGTAAAGAGTTGAAAGAGAGTTGAAGAGTGGAGAGTCAAGTTAGGATACTGATTAGTGGAGAGTGTTTAGTAGAAAGTGGTTGGTGGAGAATGTAGAGTGGATAGTGGAGAGTGAAGAGTGGTATGTGAAGAAAGAAGAGTGGACTATGGGATATGGAAAATGGAATGTAGTAGAGAGTAAGTAAGAGGAGAGAGTTGAAAGTGGAGTTAGGAGACTGCTTAGTGGAGAGTGTTTAGGAGAAAGTGGTTGGTGATGAATGTAGAGTGGATAATGGAGAATAGAAACTGGATAGTGGAGATTAAAGACTACAGAGAGCGATTAGTGGAGACTGTTTTGTAAAAAGTGTTTGCTGGAGAGTCGCTAATGGCGAGTGGAGTATTACCTATTCCTATTGCTCCATCTCTCTCTTTCTCTCTCTCTCTCTCTTTCTCCTTCCCCTCTCCTTCCCCTCTCCTTCCCCTCTCCCACACTCTAGTGAAGCAAATGAGCTTCTCCTTGGGAGTAATGACGGTCAAGTGTGCCGTGGGAGGCCAGCGATTACACGCAAAGTGAAGATAGCATTGTGTGCTTGGCCTTGGCCGTCTGCTAATTAAGTTGGAAGCCTGTGCCGAATCCCAGAGCCAGTTAATAACATTTCGCGGGCTGGAATTGAACGAACGTAGGCGACGGCACTTGACAGTAATAGTAATGTGGCATGCCCAGGGACGGCAACTGGCATTGGGAGTGGGCCTGGCCTGGGACCGGAATTGGGTTTCGGGCTTGGGTTAACATTTAGGTTCTCGAATGCCCGCCAATGGCAGTTCAGTGCTTTGACTTTGGCTAATAAAAGCATCGCATTGTTTGACAATTTGCCATTGCAGACTTTTGGGACTTGTGTTGGCCCACTAGGCTAGGCAGCACTCGCTCAGCCACTCCCACTCCCCACTCCCCACTCCCACTCTCTCTCGCTCTCTTTTTCACTCTGCCATTCTCAGTGTAGTGCACTAGTAAATTACAAACATAAATCACTTGATAAGTGACGCTTACGCTGCCCCCAGGCTGCCGAGCTGCCAGCCTGACTGGCTGCCGCTGCCGCTGCTGCTGCGGCTGTGGCTGCTGCTGCTGCTGCTGCTGCTGCTGTTCGTGCCGCATGTGCAGCGGCTTGTAGGAGCTGAAACTTATCAGCTAAACAGCAATCAGGTCAGCAATAGCAACAGCCAAGTACTCATCCCAATGGCTATATGTGGGCGTATCACATGTGCATGTGTGTGTATGTGTGTGTGTGTTTGTGCAGTTGCACATCTTTTTGTTAAGTTCACTCGAACATAAATTTCTTTAGAATTGTCAATGGTAGCAGCTGCAGCGCCGAAAACCCTCCAGGTCTCCAGTGCGTGTCATACTCTCTCTCTCTCTCTCTCTCTCTCTCTCTCTTCGATTCTTGCCCGACTCACATTTATATATAGTATACACACACACATATATATATATAAATACTCTGTGTGCTTTTGCTACATACTTGCCTTTTTAGTATCCACCCACAGACGCGCTGTCATTTGTGGAGCACTTTTGTTGCACTTTGCACTTGGCATTTAATGGATGCAGCATTGTGCTGCAAGGAGAATGCAACTAAAAAGTAAATTTTGCAAGTAGGTGGCAACTGGCGACGACGACTGTGCGGTCGGTAACGCACGGAACCGCACGGAACCGCACGGAATCGACCGAACATGGTACACGCTGCGTATGAGTGATTTTTATGCATCAACAATGTTTGTCACACTCGAGCTGACTTCAGCTGAGCCCTGCGTAAGTGCGTGGGCGTTGATTGTTTAATGACATCATTCAGTCTAAACGAATTTTTCACTGTTTGCACTCAATTTTCCATTTATTCCCATGTTTTCGGTGCAAAGTTTCTTTTGTTTCACAAAACATTTCGCATCGATTTTGAGTGCAAATATTTAAATTTAGCTTTCGGTCAAGTTAACTTGTTTCTCCCAGCTGATGTCCCGCTGTCAGTGTCTATGTCCTTCTCCCTCTCTCTCTCTCTCCCTCTCTCTGTCTGTCTGTCTTTTTTGGTAGGGTCGCCTGCGTCATGTCTGCGTCAGGAAATTGTGTGTGGCTCTCGGCTCTGTCTGTATTTTAAAGTAATTTTTATGCTGCTTTATGTGGGACGTGCCTTTTACGCAATTTGTCTACATTTAGAGCACCCCTGCCGCCACCCCTCCCGACGCCTGATGGCCGCCCTGCTGTTTGCAACACCTGCTCGCTTGTCGGCTTTTGTTGGTTTATGCCACAAATCCCAGCTAGATGAAGTCCATAATACCGAAAAATACGAAATATTTGTATCCGTTTCCGCCGCTCATGCACCATCAAAAACAACACGTAGGAGTGATCTAGTCGGCACTGACCGACTACGAAATGCCCTTAGCGTTTTCAATCAACTCGAAAATGGGACGAACAAACGGAGGGACGGACAAGACGGACGGTTGCATGGACAGAGGGATGGAAGGAAAGACGGACAGAGGAACGGATGCAAAGACGTACAGCCGGATGGAGAGATGGAGGGCCATATAAACGGATGGAGGGACGGACGGACGGACAGAGGGTCGAATTGAAGGACAAATGGACGGACGTTCGAACGGATGGACGGACGTATGGTAAACGGATAATTGAATAGATGGACGGAAGTATGGATAGATGTACAAATGAACCAAAGGACGGATGATCGAAGGAACAAACGGACAGGCAGACGTCTGGGCAGACTGAGAGACAGACTGACCAATGGATGGACGGATGGATGAACAGATAGGCGGGCAGACAGATGAATAGATGTACAGAAAATTCGACCTACGAGTGCACGGATAGACGAATGGTTCTACGAATGGACAAACGGCTAGATGTAAGAACGAACTGTGGGGCAGAGAGAGGTCTAGTATATCTATAGCTTCTCTATATATATGTATGTGTTCATGTATGTATGTACCTTATGGGATCTGCCCCGCGTCACGCAGCACAAACCAATATACCCAGAAATCGCATTTTCTACAAGTTTAGGGTATACAAATTGTGCGTAACTCTCAACCCCAATACGCCCACTTACCCCGCTCAGTCTCTCTCTCCATGTGTGTGTTTGTTTGTGTGTGTGTGTATCGAGCGATAAGATGCAGAGCTTCCAACAGATTTGCTTGCTTTTTATTGTGCTGAATATGTGCGTTTGGCTGCCGCGTTTGGCAAATGCGGCCTCAATGCGCTGCCTCGTTTATTTCATTTTTTTCTCATTTCTTCACATATATTTTTGGTATTTGTGTTGTGTGTGTGTGTGTGTGTGTGTGTGTGTATGTGTGTGTGTGTGTGTGTGTGTTTGCTTCTCTTCTTTTTTTTTTTGCTTTTTTTGCGTGTGTTTTGTTTGTTTGCCGCGTTAAGCCCAGGAACTTGGATTCGGCGCCCCCTCCATTGCAGCCCAGCCGACAGTGTATTTATTTCAACATTAGCACAGCAGCTGGGCAGCAGCTCGAAGACGCCGAGTCGTCGTCAGCCTCCAGCTACTCGCCATCATTGAGCGGCTGCGGATGTATATTGAATATTTGTCGTATTTCCGCCGGTGACTTGTTATTGATCATCAGCGCCACGGCGCGGCAGGTCAGGTCCATCAGGCCGCGCATGTCCAGATAGTGGGCGGCCAGCATCAGTTGGAAGAGCATGGACTGGTCCACCTTGCTGATGAACTCCATGTCCCAGGGACTGATGCTGCCGGCTGCTGGCTCGGGCATCGCATCGTCATCCGTCGGGGGATCATCATTCTTGTGATGCTCCGCCCAGAAGAGCACATAGCGCAGCGTGTTCGAGCTGACGTTGGAAAGCGACACCACCGAGTCGTCGGCCTTGTCCAGGCAGCAATCCTCCAGCATTGTCTTGAGGACCATCGAGCACTTGGCCGTCTGCACATCCGTTTCGAAGATTTCCCCCTCCGAGGACTCCAATTTGATTCGCTCCATTTATGCCCAAGCGAGTCAACTGTAAATAAAAATTCTGATGTTCTACACAATTTTAGATCGAAATTTTTTCTCGTTTTGCTTACATGTATTTTTATATATTTTGTTGACTCAGTTGACAGCACTCACACCGTCTCGTATCAGTAGCAACTGTGCTATTAGCCTTTGATTTGCTCTGATATCGAGAGCCCCCGGCCTACTACACCTCGAATGATGGATGTATTATTACGTTCTGCTCGTGGCGACATTCCAATGCACATCACGTCGCACACCTCATGCCGGCAAATCACTATAAGCTCTCACACACACACACACACGCACACAGACACACAGAGAACGGCTCGTCGTTCCTTTTTCCCGGAGTGCAATGGCTTTCTGGCATACGCAATTTGCAACTGCTTGGGGCTGGTGCCAGCCGTATTTCGACATTAATTGAGAATGTTATATGCCAGGCACACACATACACACATACACGTGCACACTGATTGGACTTGGTTTGCCGTAAAGCCTCTAAATATTTGCCGCAAAGGGTGAGCCGCGTGCCCGCTGTAAACAAAATTGTGTATAAAAATATTGTCTGTGTTGTTTATGCATATATAATAATAATAATAGCTGCCAGCTGCCATAAATAAACAAGCCCGAGCGCGTGAAGTGCTCGACTAGGAAATACCCCGACGCACTTCACACGGTATTACATTTCAAGCTCTGCCCAGGGCAAGAGGTTAGTGAATAGCTGCGATTGTATGTGTCATGTGGAATGAAACGCAATGGAATGGAATGTGGAAACATAATAACAATGACAATTATAGCTTTCAATAATATGATAGAATAATAATTATTATTCTAGATTCCCATAGTAAAGTCAATAAGCTCAGCCCAAGCTAAATCGATGCAAGCTCAACGCAGCGACTGTTTATTCCTGGATATCTCCTAGTCATGCACGCCCACCTAGAGCACTCTTTCCCATTTGTGCCTGACACTTTGCCACTTGCCAGTCTTGCACATCATATTGTCGCCAGTGCGCCCCAACTTTCGCAAATACCACGATAGTGGGCGTGGCAAGGGTGGATGATGGGCTGAAGGCGATGGTGGTGTGTGTCATTGAGCAGGCAGCTAATTAATATGTTGAAGTAGTATTAATTACGCTGCTGTCCGCACTGGTTTGAGTGCGTTCAATCAACACAAGTGACAAGTGACTCTGAGCACGCACGCACTCACACACACGCACTCGCACACGCACATACATACATACACATGAGCTTGTCCAGCAGACAGTTGAAATATAATAATAAACAACTAGTTAATGCCTCACATATCTAATTGGCAATTAACTTGATGCGCCTATCGTTTTATAACAAATGACTATTCAAACAATAAGCCCAATTTAACCAGCAGACATTGAACACGCCTCCCACTCCACAAATAAAGACAAGCGAGCAGCCCGCCCACCCATTGGTTAAGATGAGCGCAGCTGCTGCGGTCGGTTGACCAACGGAACGAAATAGTGATGGAGAGAGAGTGGGAGGGAGACGGAGAGTGACTGAAGTGGAGTTGAGCACAACTCTATCTATCTCTCTTCCACTCGCTTATTCTATCTGTTCTACGTATGTGTGTGTGTGTGTTTGTGTGTGTCTATTGTGTACGATTGTAATGCAAATGTGAATTGGCAACTGTACGTTGCATGCCCCAGAGGGGGGCGAGCGGGCGGGCGGTCGTTGCAAATGTCGTAAATTGTGCAAAGTTGGAACTGTCAACTGTTGACACTTTATGTGACAAAATAGCAGCATTTATGTTCACTAAAACTAATGTTTGCATGTCGCAACTGTTAGCTCGCACTCAAACACACACTCTCTCTTTCTATTTATCTGTCACCCTCTCTCTCTCTCTCTCTCTCTCTCTCTCTCTCTCTGTGTGTGTAACACAGCTTCACATAATGCATGTAATTGCTCTGGCACGCACCGTTATGCTGCACACTAACAGCCTGACTTTGAGTGACACAGCTTAAAGTAATGGCTGCTCCATGGTATTGTCTGGCCCAATGGCCAATCGATTAAGCAGCAGTCAATGTAGTTGGCATAACAATTTGACCATGGCATAAAAGCCAGCAAAGACAACATAGTCTATTATTGTAGTAGCTGATTCAATGGAATTATTAAACGTATATGAGTACCAGCTTTAAGATCTTGTGCGTGGTTATCTGTTAGCTTTGACTAAGATAATTTTAAGATGATTTCATATGCTTATATGAATTTTTTAAAGTTGAAGTTGACTTGGAGACATTCACGTATCAAACTTGTGCTGCTGTTCGCCATTTCCTGAATGACCATTTATATTCGCTTCTTCTCATCCAATGAAAAGCTAAATGATCATAGCTGGCGAGCCATTTCAGTCTCGCTTAACAGCACGATGGACTACAGTTGCTTGCTATGCTTGTCTCTCTTCCACTTTCGGCGTGCATCCTCTGTTGTGATACTTGTGCAGCAGCCGGTACTATCTTTATCTCCCTCTCTCTCAGGTAGTTTGATATCTTTATAGCTTCTTAGCTACAGCCCAGCAATGCGCTGCGCTAGACAAAAACGCAAACTCAAGTGGATATAATTTTCAGCTCACTTTAACACAGCTCCATCAGTTGCAGCCAATCAGGACTTAATGTAATTAAGTTCATCTTCATTTTTTGAAAAGATCATATCATAATGTACGCATCATACGATCAAATTGACATACGAAGCCATAATCTGGTCCATAAAATGTAAAGTCGAACTGGGTGGGTGTCGCAACATATTTGATTAAATAAAATCTACTTTAATAATATAATCAATTAAATCATTTATATATTATGGAGTTTATTATCAAGTTTTCCAACACACAATTAAATCTATAATCAGTCTATCACAATCATTATTGAATTCTGAATAATTTATCAATATAAATTCGAGTAATTATGTAGAGCGCCCACGGCATAACAATATGAATAAATTCGTGAGCGTTAATGAATTGCTCTGTATATTTAATGCGCGCTGCCCGATCATAATTGTTGGGTCGCTCGCTCGGTCGATTCGTTTTTGCCATATGAATTCATAATTTCGCGAGTTGCTCTTTTTTTTTTTCATTTTGCCCATGTTTTTGCTCTTGTATTATTTTACTTTATTATTATTGTTTCTCTTTTCTGTTCATTTTTTTTTTTTTTCGGCATTTCGACTGCCGGCATTAAAACAATTAAATATGGATGAAAGCACGTTGCTGAAATATGTTTCACTAAGTGTCGAAAAACTTTGGCATATCAAATTACGCGACGCTCTAACAAATAGAGAACACACACACACGCATACCTCCTACTGTGCCGTGCCACATGTCCAGTTGTCTTTGGTTGACCACCGCGAAACCTATTTGCCATATGCACATGTCAGGCATCTGCTGTTCCTGTCTCTCTCGCGCTCTCCCGCTCGCTCTCTCTCTCTCTCTCTCTCTGTCTGTCATCTCTGTTTAACATATTATGGGCATAAAAGGCATTATTAAAGCACGCACGCAGCCGGCGCAGATAAGTATGCTACACATTTTGCCGGGCTTCATATACACGTGCGTAAGTATCTTTCTGTGTGTGTGTGTGCTTATGGATGCATGTCAGATTGTCAGCCGCATATGATACTGTGGCCCGCCCACCGCGCAAAATGGCCAACAACCATAAATTATACAAATAAACAAAAGCACTTTATACTACAAGCCGCAAGCGCCAGCACGCCCCGTTTGGCTGCTGCAACCCACCTCATCAGCATCTTTGGCTCTTGCAATTGAAATGCGCACCAGCGGATAAATGCCATATTATTATTTTCTGTTTTAATATTTTCGAGCTATTTGTACCCTGTTGATTATGCAAATGCGACAAGCGGGTATGCTAATGAATGAGAATAATGTGTACTTTCTTTACATATACAATATATGTATATATATAAATACATTATATTATCAAAATAAAACTAACAAAAAGTTGGATTTAGTAACTAATATAATAATTAGGGAGTATCATACTGTCTATACAGCTAGACACATATACACATCCATATGTATGTTTGTATTGCATATGAATCTGTTTTATATGTTTCCTGTCTGTGTGTTTGTTTGTGTGAAGCGTTTATTAACGAGAGTTTTGCTCGACTTGTAAACCAAATTTGTGCACAATTCATGCCATTTTCAGCAGTTCTTATTGCAGTTGTTGTCATTCACAGCGGTCACTTGTATTGTATGTTTGTTCGGAAAAGAAAAAAAAAAAAAAACAGAAAAAAAACAGTATATGCACATATTTAGCATGAAGTAAAGCAAAAAGTTAATATCATTAATTAATTGCATGCCAAGCACATAAACGCTTAAAAGCCCATTCACTTATTTATGCCATATTTCATTTATATTTTTTCATTTTGCCTGATGGGTCAAAATAGTCTGTAACAGAGCTATAATAACTCTTAATGCATATTGAGTTTACGCCATTTGTAATGCGATTTCAAGCACTTGAGAGTGAAAGAGAAAGTGCGATCAGCCATCAAAATATACACATGCAAATATTAACAGGCATCTACATACATATATGGACATATTCATAGCAGCAGCTGTCTGCCCTACTATAGCAATTGACAGCAGTACTTGAGAAGTTAATATGATTATCTCGCTCGCACACTTATGTGTAAACGCGCAACTTCCAATAGGCAGTGATCTCAGTAGTCATGTGCAATATACAGCCGAAGTTAGTCTTGATCGCAATAAGTCTGAGTAGAGCAGACATATTTACTCTGTATTAGCATGTTTGTTGCAATGCTTGTCTCGCTTACACACATGCAACTTAGACATGCAACTTCCCATGGGCAGGCAATAGTTGATCGGCACGAGCCAGACTAGAGCACACATAGCTGTGCAGAATTTCATACATATTTTCTCTAAAGGTAGATACAAAATGTTTAATTATAAATTTTTAATTTGAAACTGCAACAAAACTATGCAAAGCCAATTCCTTAATTCGCCAGCTGATGAGCTTTTATAGCAACTGTAGCCAGTTATCTCCCTCTCTCTTTCTCTGGTACTCTATCTCTTCTTCTACACATTAAACGTTGACCGCAGCATCTGTAAGTATGTGTGTGTGTGTGTGTGTGCGGTCGTGTGGTTTGTTTACCGTTCTAATTAATTGTTGAGTTGCTTTCACCCACTCGCACGCCTTTTCGCCAGCGCTTCTGCCTTTTGCCTTTGCCTGTGTGAGTGTGTGTACGCGTGAGTGTGTGTGTGTGTGTCTGGCAGATGCTCATTTAAAATTGCATTTGACGCTGAACAAAATGCGGGCAAATTACAAAATATTTATCGCCGATGCCAACACGTCCGACGCAATCAACTGACCCCTCGCTGACCATCACGTCGGGCCGTCCCCCATTGAATTTAGCATATATTAGTTTTATGCAATGCCACAAAACAAGCCTCTTTACCCCGGTGCACCACTGCGGCCCTGGGCTGCCGCTCCATGCTCCCGTCCCCGTTCTCTTTTGCCATTTGCCACTATGCATCTGCAGTTCCAGTTGCAGTCCGAAAAACAATCATTTCTGTCAGCAAGCATTCCATTCCATTCGCCTGCTTCTCCCCCATTCGCCCAACGCTCTTGACCACTATGTCGCTCTCGCTCTAGCGCCTGGCAATGGCGGCGCCCGCCTCGTATTTGCGTTTCGTTTCGCTATTTCAAAGTTTGCTTTTTTCTCCTCTTTTTTTATTTTGACAAATTTGCTCAACAATTTGAACTGCTAACTATGGAAATTTACAGTACGAGCACACATGCATTTGTCAGTATGTGCGGTGTGGGCGTGGGCGTGGGCGTGTGTCGGTGTGTGTGTGTGTGGGTGCGTGTGTGAAAGCTTTTAATTTAGTGCATAATTGCGTAATCATTGTGGCAGGGGCAAAGACAGGGCCAGAAATGTTGGCAAAACTCGTCCATCCGATTTTTGTTTCTTTTTTTTTTTTTAGTGCGGCTAGAAACAAATTCAATTAAATCCAATTAAAATAAATAAATAAGCCAGTTTCGTGGCGGCGTAAAATTAAATTTTGGCACAGCATCAAATAGAAAGGCGCAGGCAGGGGGACGCTCGGTCCGGAACAAGTCCATGAATAGTTCGAATGTGGCACAAATTATTTCTGAATTCGGTTTCGTATCATTGCACAATCTCTCGCTTGCGCTTCCCATCCTGCCTTCCCCTTCCAGCAGCTGCACAATAATGTGTGTGTGTGTGTGTGTGTGAGCATATATCTATCTACCGCTAGATAGACAGCTATGTCTATCCCACTCTCTCTCTCTCTCTCTCTCGTCCTCTCACCTAATTCCCTTTGTGTGCACTCTTTTGGGTATTTAATTAGTTGTTTTGCTTTTGCATTCCTTTTTGTGTTGCGGTTTTCTCCCCAGTTTGAAAACGATTTACACAATGCAATCAAAATCAACATTTGGCAATAAAAATAATGATTGTAATGACAGTAATGATGATGAGTGGATTGGTTAGATAAGATTATTGAGAAATTAAAAACAAAAACAAAATGTTGATTTTATTTTTAAATGAAAATAATACTTGAAGTGATGATAGTGATTGTGATAATGTAAATGCATGAATTTGAAATCAGATTAAATAAATAAAAACTACAATTTGCAAAATGTTTACTAAAAAACAGTTATAATTTCAATTTTAAAAGTAATCTTAATTACTATGATAATCAGACTAATCATGATAATGTTTGTTAGCTGCAACTAAATTCTTAATGGTCTTGTTTTTTCATTAATTAAAGCACTTTCATTATATCCAACGCCATTTGATATCAAAGCTCTCAGCAGTGCCAATGTCAATGCACTTAAATGCTTGCCAACACTTCTGTCAGTGTTTTGCACAGTGTACTACAAACATGCATAGAGGCATTCAAAAAACACTGTAGCAATCAGATCCGCATACATATGTTTGCATGTATGCAGTTGTCTACTTCCATGTGCATCTGTGTGTCCTCTCTCTATGTGAGCTTGTGTTTGTGTGTGTGTGTGTGTGTGTGTGTTTGTGTCTGTGTGCACCTTACACAAGCGAAATAGGTCCGTAGCATAAACAAAGGCGCTATTTTTAAATAAAGCGATGCCGACACACTATACACACGCACACACAGCCATTCACAGACACAACACAGCACACACATACACACACTCGCACACTCGCATAAATACACTTAGTTTCATTCAATTAACGTTGGCCAGAAAACGAGCTGCCGCGGAATGGGAGCGCACGAGTGTGAGTGTGAGTGCGAGTGAGTAAGCTTGTGGTTGAGCATGGTTTGCTGAGAGCATACTCTGTCTGCTCTGTTGCATTGCTCGTCTAGAGTTTCGCTCACTCGCTCACTCTCCACACGCTTCACACTCTCCACACTCTACACACTCTCCACACTCTCCACACTCTTCACACTCTCCTCACACACTTGCTCGCTCGCTTGATCCATCTCTCTTGCGCTACTTACTGCATCTGCGGCTTGGTTTGTTTGTGTGCAATTCTGCTGCCGTTGCTGTGTTTGCTGCTGTCGTGGTTTCTGCCGTTATTCAGCTTTGCATACGCTGCGTGCCGTTTTTTTTTTTTTTTTCATCGCTTGTTTTTTTTATTCTGTCACTGGTGCTGCTCCAGTTTGCATGTTTTTGTTTTTGTTCTCGCTCCTCGTGCAGTTGCTGTTTGCATAGACAATTGTAAAACAAAGCCAGCCAGCAGCACGTGAGCTTAAAGAGCCCGACGCACCGACAGCGACAGCGACAGCGACAACGGCAGCGCTGTCGATGTCGATGTCGATGTCTGTGTTTTAGCACTGTAAGCGCTTTGATTGTTTATTTGCGTCAGCTCGCACAATACTAATTTCTCTATTCTTACTCTCCATACATGCACATGTATCTGTCTCCCTCCCACTGCCGTCGCGGACGACTGTCTGGTTAGCTTTTGCTGTTGCCTTTGATTTGCATAGTGGCCGCAGTGGTCGCAGTCGCAGACTCTTAAATGCACATATATATATAAAGATTTGTATATATGTGCATATATGTTTTTATGCGTGTGTGTGTGTGTGTGTTTCTCTACCAGTCGCACATTAAATCGTTGGCCATTTATCAGCTGCCAATTGGCTTTAAAGCTGCTGCGCTCAACTTTTCCAATAAGCAACTTTTATCGCCAGCTTGTGTTGCCATATCAGCTGCACACACACGCACACACACGCACACATACACACACGCACATTTGGCAAATGTGTGTAACTGGGGGCACACAGGTACGCACGCTGTGAACTCGACCGAGTCAAGGTGAAGGCAAATGTCAGCAGCCCACACACAACGGAAGTGTGCAAGCAGCAGCAGCAGCAGCAGCAACCGCTGCCGCCGTCGCGGCCGTCCGCCTACCAAATGCGGCGCTCCTCGTTTCGCTTTTAATTTCCTTTGAAGAAAACTTATCCCCCAGCACGAAATGCCAAAGAAATAGCAATAAAAGAGAAAGAGAGAAAAAAAAAATATATATATACATATATATAAAACGAAATGCCACCGGAACTTAAAACCTAGTCCTGCTGCAGAGCAAGAGAATAACTTTTGCTTTTTAAGCAGCGACAGCAACAGCAACAGCAGCAGCACAGGCAATGTCAATGGCAACAGCGTCGCTGCCGACGTCAACGCAGCTGCGACTGCCTGTGTGTGTGTGTGTGCGAGTTGAGTTTGTGATTTAAAAAGTGCATTTGATACCCGTGGCAATGGCAATGAATTCTGTCTTAGCCAAAGCTTATTCTCTTTGCGTGTGTGTCTGTCTGTGTGTCTGTCTGTGTGTGCTTGTATGCTTTAGCAGCCCACGCTCACACTCTCGGTCTCGCTCTCGCCCTTGCCCTCTCCACTGCCCTCTCCATTGCCCTTTCGCTTGCCTGCTTATGTAGCGCTGTCATTTGCACGTGGCCAGCGGGCGTGCGCTGCCAGCTTTTGTTCTCGTCTTACTTTTCTTTTTTCTTCATCATCTTCTTCTTCTTCTTTTTTTGTCAATTCCACTTGCTTGCTGGCCCAGTCCTGTCCGCCTGTCCGGCAGCAAGGCCAACATGGTAACGTGACTGGACTGGACCAGCAGCTCAGCTAGCTCAGCTGGCAATCGGATTCGCTTGGCTCATTAACGAGGCGCACAGCACAGCCAGAAGAAATCCTCTCATAGGTGCTTTAAATGCCATTTGCTGATGTAAATGTATGAGAATAAAGCAAAAAATTGCATATCAAAAGTAAAAATAACAAATAAATAAATGAAATATTGCAATTTTGTATGCATTTCAAGCACTGAGATTTAAGCTCAACGGTTAGATTAAAAATATGAAAAAATAATGTATAAGCGAGGTTTGTTCAAGCAGTTTAGGAAATGTTGAATGTGCATATGCATATTGGATTTACCATCTGCGATTTTCTATAATCTCTTTGCCGTATTCAACATTCGATAGTATATATTCAATATTAGTGATTCGATTTTCTATATTCGATTTTCGATATTCCATTTCGATATGCAATTTTTCAGTTTTTTTCGGCTCTTGGTCTTGCATTTGCCAATAATCTATTTTCTGTATTATTCTTTCGATATTTTATACTCGATATTTAACTTTGATATACGAATTTTCCGATATTTTGATTACTTTGAAAGTGATAAAATTAATAATCATAAATGAATGAAGACAAAAAGTTTAAATTATAGTAAATTACAAAACACATGAAGTTTTCCAATAGTTTTAGAGCATACCTCGTACATCTATATATATATATATAGGGTTTTTCTACGCAGCTATTAGTATTGTGCGGAAAACTCATCGGCTCATCGAACATTTTAAATAATTCATAGCGACTTTAGTGCCGCTGAAAAGGAGCAAAACAACAAGCGACAAACAACAAATAACAAACAACAAATAAAACGCGCACGCATCAATGGAATCGCATAATTCCGCGGGCATCCGCCAACAGTGAATAAATTGAACAAACAAATGCTGTTCATGAATTAATTCAACTGCTAGTCGAATATTCATTGCACTCGTTAATTGAGCGAAACCAGAAATAAATTTGGCATGCATTTCTCGATGATTGATTGACGTTGATTGATGATCGCGGCTAGCAGGCCGAGCAATAAATTAATAAATAATAAATTAAAATATAGGTATATGCCATGATTGAGTGATTGATGATGAAGGATGTGGATTAAATAAATATACAAAAATAATTTATAAATTCATATGAATATTCACAGATATATATATAGACTATATTGGCGTTTGATTGATTGATTGATGATTGAGTAGATAAGATTATTAAATATGAAAACATCATGTTAACATCACTTAATTTGTATGTACATATTATAGAGAATTAAGCAGACATATAGAAGTTTGTGTGATGATTGAATGATTGATTGCTAGATGAATGTAGGCAAATGATTGAAGATGACATCTTAAAGATTGAGCTGTATAATTGATTGAGCTGTATAAAAATAAAGAGTAAGAGGAACTACATTGAAAATCATAAAGTAACATTTAACTACTTTATGATTGATTGATTGATGGATAATGGAACGAGTAATGCAAGGACTGATATAACTGATGATGAGATTGCAAAATAGTTATTTGTCAATAAATATATATATGCATTCATACATAAAAGTATATGTCCAAGTGATTGACTGATTGAAGCTCGTGTGATAAGTCCTTAAAATAAGAGCTAGCGCTCAGATTTTGGCTTGCATCGATTAAAGGAAGCAAATGAATAATGAATCATCTACGATGTGATTATTACATCTCATATATCATGATCTTTGTGTTTGATAGACAGCAGTGATAGACAGCAGTGCTTTGCTTGATATCGATTGACAATTGCTTAGCTGACAATTTTTGCAATTATGTCTAAATGCTCCACATTCAATAATAGCAAATACTTAATGCATACACTGTGTGTGTGTGTGTGTGTGTGTGTGTGTGTGTGTGTGTGTGTGTGTGTGTGCGAATGAGAAATGTGACTGGCAAAAAGGCAAACAAATTTTACGTTGATTATAATGTGTGGATGATTTATGAGATGAATGGGGCCGGGGGCTGAGCTGAGCTGAGGGAGTGGCAGGCGGGGGCTGAGGCCTATGTTTGATGACGAATACAACATGTAATTCGCATATACATGACAAATGACTTGCCATTTATGGGGCTGGCAACAACAACAACAACAACAACAAATTGTGACAACGTTGACACAAATAAAAAGAGCCAAATGTATCGACAATCATTGTAAAATCAAATTCGAAACTCATGAGAACCAAGCAGCAACAACAATTAAACCTATGAGGGAAAGGGAGAGAGAGAGAAAGAGAGAGAGAGAGAGAGAGAATGCGATAATGACAATTTGCAATGATTATTTTCATGTTGCAACTGTTTCATTTGCTGCTGTTGTTGCATGCTCCACAACTCGACCTAAATACTCAAAAGATATCAAATATCTTGAATGACATACTCTATAGGAATGAATGAAGATATATCCATTAAGCATGAATATTTTTAGGTATGGTGGCCCTTTTGCCCTTTATTCGACCTCTGCTTGAATTTGTTTTCAAAAAGTTTTTGTTTTCTCACTCTTTGATGATTTTCTGGTCAGCTTCATTAATCCATGTGGCCATTAGCTGCCATCGGAACGCTGATTTTTGAGGGGCACTGTGCTATGACGAAGATGATGAAAAGTTGCGCAACTTGAAAGTTTTTCATATGAAAATCTGGAAAATAATTAATAACCGTCTGTATAAAACATTTGTTTATGTCTTATATAGGATGTGAAGAGTTTCATACAGATGTTAATGGGGGCTACGGCAGCTATGTGTATGTGAATAGTGGACTTAAGTGTGATTATATACAATTTAAATACGTATGAAAGGAGCACTAAACTTGAGTTGGAGAGGCGGATGGTCCGATAGGCGGATGGATCACATAATATGGCTACTTAATAGAGACTGGCACGTCTCTATCTATTTATTACATATACAGTAGAGCTCAGACAGTTTGAAATGATAGGGGAATCAGTTTTTGCTTTGATTTACACAGAAATTGAAATTATCGATAATTATCGAGAAAGAACTTCTTTAAGAGGATAGAATTTTTTCGATCTATTGCGATTTTTGATTTAGCGGGGTTACATATTATCGAGACTCGACTATGTTTTTACAAAGTCAACTCTGATTATCTATTTTCAATGTCTTCATTGGTCTTGTAGAAGTAATAAAAGTAGTACCAAGACCCCAATATCTTACCTATTTGTTATTCAAGTTAATAATAAATTACAAATGAATTAAAAATTAGTCACTTACAATTTTGGCCTTGGGCTTTTGGCTTCATATACAACCGGGAGGGTTAAATGAAACTTTTGTTTACTTTGTTTGGCTCAACTTAAATTATAATTAGAATTAGTTCAGAGTTAACAAAACCAAACAGTAGATACAGGTAAATTTAACAAGCATACACACACACACACACCCTCACACACACACACACATTTTCAAGCCTTTGCTTTGATTGTGAGTTGCACATTTCAGGATTCACCTCATCCAAATGCCAATTTGCTTTGCCATTGCGGTCGTAAGGGTGTGTTGTGTATATGGGTGTGTGTATGTGTGTGTGTGCCTGCTTGGAACTGAGAAACCTTTTTACAATTTATAACAGATCTTGTACAATTTCCTACTCATGCTCTAGGGGCCACGCATACTTCCGCCTTTAAACAGCAACAATGTTGTTGTTGTTGTTGTTGTTGTTGTTGTTGTTGCCATTGCTATTGCTGTTGGGTTTGATTTCCTGTTTTTGGGCAAGCGCTTTTAGTTTGCCATTTAACAAACCGCAAGCACACATTCGTCACCTAAACTGAGGATTTGGCCAGCGGGCAGAGGGCAGAGGGAGGAGTCGTTGGCATTTGCCTGCTTGTCGATTTCTGTTGTTGCCACTTACAAATTGGCTTCTGGCCACAAAATGCCCTCGTTTGGTCACAAGTAGCAGCCACAGCCACAACAGCAGCAGCGCCAGCGCCAGCATCTAATAAGCCAAAAGGTCAAACAGTGTTGCCAGAGCAAAGCAGAGTAAAGAGAGAGAATCGTGAGTCCAGAAAACGCTGCAATTTGGTCGACAAACAAACTTTGAATGCCCGGCACGAAGGGCACATCCTCATTGCGAGGAATTCAGTTTTTAATTTATATGTTAATCATATCGAGCTGGCGCCGCGAACGGACCAGAGCCAGATGAGCCTGAGCTGTCCACACGGTTTGATTATGAAAATGTCATGTAAACAGTCAACAGGGCTGTTTGTTGGCTAAATGAATCGAATGCTGCCAGCGAACGCCTCGAATGCAATTTGGCCAGCTCATTGTCTATTTTGATTTCCGTTCTTTAATGAGACACAAACAGCAGCAGCAACAACAACAGCAACAACAACAATCTCTGGCCCTGACAGACGCTGAGCAACGCTTTTGTGTGCGCGCTCATCAATGCGTCTAACGGTGCGTATACATAACTGAATGATAATCATTGAATTCGAAATATATTGATTCATTCGGCAAATATTATATTTAATCTTGAGCATCAAAGTCAAGCAATACCTCCACAATTCAATGGAATTCAATATAAAAAAAATAAAAGTAAAATAAAATTTCCTCTTCTGGTTTTTTTGACTCTCTCTCTCTCTCTCTCTCTCTCTCTGGTCTGTCTGGCCTAATGCCATTAGCAATTTAATTCAGTAATTTGCTTGAGCTTGTTTATTTCTTTCCGAGCTATTTATGTGTTTAACAAATATTATTGAGGCCAGGCATGCGGCAAATTGTGCACAATACTTGACAATTCAATAGGTGAAGCCAGCGAGCAAATAGAGCGCAAATCGTAATAAATAGCAGACAGTGCAAATATGTACTTCTATATATGTATATGTGTGTGTAGAAATGTATATACTAGAGATCGGCAATTAGCTTCGCTAGCGAGGTTTTTAATGCAGACATCATTAAAGCAGCCTCTGCAGCTGATGAAGCTTATATACATACATATACAAATGTGTGTCGGAGCTGGATCTGGTTGACTGCTTTCCATATTCAGATATATATATGTATATATATATACATATATGTATAGCTAGCTAGGCTCTAAGACGAGTTGCATGTGTTTCTTTAGCCTCTTTCTCTCACCCTCTCTCTCTCTCTCTCTCTCTCACACACTCTCTAGCTCTATCTCACTCTCTAGCTCTCTCTCACTCTCTAGCTCTCTCTCACTCTCTCTCTCTCACTCACTCTCTCTCTCTCACACACTCTCTAGGTCTCTCTCTCTCTCTCTCACTCTCTGTCACACTTTTCGTAAGAGACCTACATGCCATCTCTTTCTCTTCTTCAATTCAGCTAACAAAGCGCCCTTCTATGTGATTCTGCTCTGCTTTAGCTGCAGAATAGATCCACAGTTCAACTTTGACCTTTGATCCTTTGTCTATTAAATTTGATGCGAGCCAGCAAGAGTGATAGTAGCTTCCATAATTACACTTTAGGCTCTGCTTAAGTTATCGATAACGACAATTTAATTGTATTTTTTTGCAGTGTACTAAGCATATGCAAATAGTGGATATGCTACTTTCGATTAAACTTTGAAACGACCCAGCAACAATATTAATATTTTCAAAAGTTAATTTCCATTTTACTTAAAATTCTTTATAGTCAGATAAGCAACCAAAAATTATAGAAAAATCGTAGATATTTTGAACAGAATTTTAGTAGAGCTCGAGCTCGTTGTATAGAGAATTGCTTACCTTGAGGAGAGCGTACATAATACAGAAAGAGCTGTCATATCCAAGTATGTTTATCCCCCAATTGCAATGGACACTGAGGAGAAAGGGGAACTACTTGGTCGGAGCTGTGGATGCAGTCAAACTGAGTCTAGAGTCTAGTCAAGAGCCAACATGACAATGACAATGCGGAGCTAAAGCTCATGGCAGGCGTCCAGTTTCAAGACTAATGAGGGATTACTTCTAGTTCCAAAGTTCCAAAAGAGAACTAAACAATTCATATGAGCTCTAAGCTACTTGAACTACTTTAAATTGCAAGCAGCTCACCATCATTAGTTCGGTGCATTCATATAGCTGCCATGGCAAGCGCTAAAGCCAGAATCTTGTAAATATTATCCAGTTGAAGTGATGTGCTGATAATGACATGAATGCAACTGTACAATAAATGTTAAATAAATAACGTAAATTTTAAAAAATATTTGTTTTATAATCAATTCTTTTGCTCATTTCTGCTCAAGCACTCAGTAGGCAAGATTAATGAGTTTTCAAATTTTCTTAATTAAACTCACTGTTGGTATTCTCCTCCTTTATGTCTCCCCTCCCCCCTCTCTCTCCCTCTCACTGTATGCACTGACAAAGCCTCAAGCTGTGAGCCAAAGAGCTTTGCTCGCTCGCTAATCAACCTTGACTGGCAGGCAAAAATTATTTAAATGCACGTCAAGCAGAGATGAAAATGAAAATGAAATTGAAATTGAAATTGCTCAAAAGGATGTGAAAATTGCAGTTTTACGCATTCATTGGGGCAGAAAGCGGATGTCAGCAAGTGTTTGTGGTAAACCGTTCGAAATTAAACAAGATTCAGTGATCAAAGTTCACTTGAAACATAATAATATTCGATGTGCTTTGCTCTACCTACCTACCTCTCCCTCCCTCTCTCTATCCTTTGACAATGTCAAAATGTTTGCTAAATGCCAATTGAGAATGTTTAAATTTCATTTGCATGCCATTAACTTCGAGTGTGTGTGCAGAGGACTAAGCCCGGCGCTGTTTAGCCAAATAATTTCTATTGACTTCGCTCAAGTTGATTTCAATTTGTCCACCTTGAGCCAACACAGTGGGAACAATTGATTGTGTGTGTGTGTGTGTGTTAACTAAAAAACTTTTAAAGCCATTTCAAATTGTCATTTTCATAGATTATATTGATATTACGGCTACGCATTCATTTTCAATTTTCTCATTTCTCTCTCTCTCTCTCTCTCTCTCTCTTTGCAGGATGAAAAGAATCAGCTGCTCATCACAAACATTTGGCTCAAATTGGTAAGTTTGAAAGTCGTTTAAACTTGAAGTATTAAACAATATGGAAAAGAAGCATTAGTCAAACCGAGTGGCTGCTCTCTCTATCTCTCTCTCTCTCTCTCTCTCCCTCTCTTTGGCGCACATATGAGTCTTGGCCAAAAGAGATTTGTTGCCATTCGAGCCATAAATTTGCCTCGGCCTAAGGCCTCAGTGCAACAAATGAAATTGCCGCAATTTGTCAAAAACCAACAAAAACAGCAACAAAATAAGGAAATACACATATATATATACACTGCGCAAAAAAAGTGGCACTTGCCAAATTAAATGAGGGAGAGCTTGAGAATGAGAGAGAGTGAGAGAGAGAGAGCTAAAGAAATCACTTAATAGCTTGAGAGATGCGAAAATTGCGTAAATGCCACAAATGCCATCCAGCCATGGCATTTGTTTTCCCGCTCGCTTAGCTTTTCATGCGTTTTCCCGCACATTTTCCATTCGCATTTGCATTCGCAAAGCCACCGCCACAGTCGCTCGCTGAGCCCGCAGCTAAATCCTTTCAATCCCACGTCTTTTCGCCATGCTCATCCAGCGAGCTGCGGGCGAGGGGCATGCGGCATGCGGCATGCGGCATGCGGCATGTGACATGTGGCAAGGCGGTTGCAACAAATCAAAGGCCTTGCCACCTAATTGGCAAATCATGCGGCAACATAATTAGCCCGCAAAATGCAGCTTACATTCAGATATAAATACATATATAAATACATATGTATATATATTGAATCCCATCTGAATCGATAATAAACTCCGCTCGCTTCTAATGCACTAGGCACAAATATTTTCAGCATATTTGCCCTAATTGCAATTGTCCAGAACTCAAATCTTGATTAAAATCACTTCAGAGTTTGTGCAAATATTTTGTCAAATTGTGCATGAAATGAAATTGGCAGATAGTAAAGCCAGCTGGGGACATAGCTGGGCAGAGCAGAGCTAAGAGGAAGCTAGAGTATGCTTGAGATAATTCTGATAATATCTGGATAGATTCGAAGAGAAGTTGTCTGAGCCCATTGCAAATAAGAAATCCATGCCATGTTGAAATGCATGCAACAAGCAGAAAAAGGCGTGGCAAGCCGCAAAATGACTTTGCTCTGTTCGTCTGTATGTTTGATCGCATCAATCTCAGAACCCATAAGAGCTAGAGACTTGAAATTTTTGTTGTAGATCCTTGCATAGCATGCCTAATGCGGGCTTGTTTAAAAAAAACGATAACTATTATTATTTTAGAGCTATCGATTAAAAGGATTATCAGAAATCAGCCAACTCGTGTAAATCTTAAACAATTTTGATTTTTGTTATATTTGCACGAAACTGAAAGAGTCTTGTATATTTTGTTGCCTAAGAATAAACACTGATTCATAAGTTAGATATCCGTCCAGCAATTTAGTTACATTTAGGTATTCCTATTCCATCTGGGGTAACTAACGAAGCAAACATTAATTTCATATAATTAAGCGAATCGTATGAAGCTTCTAATTATTACTATTATTAGATTAAATCTACACACATACATATATTATGATATATTTATATACATATACGTATGTGGATGGCAACACTTTCTGCCCAGACAGCACTTAAGACTTTCGCCATCAAATTAATTATAGTGCCTTTGGACTTACAGCGTCTGGGGCTTACTGGGCGTTCCGCTTTCGGGGGCAATCAGAGAAGCGTTTACGTATGTTTGAATGATTAATATTTGTAATTATGCGATAGGTAAATGGATGGCAATCGCTTCTTGTATTGATTAATCGCAGCGATCAAATGCAAACACGACAATTTCTGCACATTAGCAATGGCCAGCAAATCGATGCGCTAATCGCCTTAAGCGTCACAAAAGCAACAAATTTAATTACGATAACGGGCTATGCGCCAAAGAGTATACCAGAGCACACCAATACACACACACACACACACACACACACAACTCTCTCACACAGACGCAGCCATAAATGCGCACTTAACGATGATTGATGATTAACACACCTTCCTGCCATTGCAAATGCCCGATCAATGGGACGAGGTGTGCGCGTGTGTGTGAGGGTATTAGAGACTGTGCTGTGTGTAATTGCGTGTGTGTGTGTGTGCGCGGCCTGTGGTCACGGCTAATTGATATTTTGGTTGATTAAAAACTCACGGAATAGGCTCCGGCTCTGAACAACGCAATTGATGCGGTGCTAAATACAGTTTGGAATTACAATTTGAAAACTTCTGTTGATTGAGAAAAGCTTTCAGCATATTATACTGAAATATCTCTGCATTTTTTTAGTCTTATGATTTTGTTGTGTTAGTCTGTCAGTCTCTAAATCAGTCAGTCAGATGGATTGCCTTAACATTGTCCCTCAATCACAGCATCAATCATGTTTATCAGTGTGTCTGCCAGTCTACTAATCAATCACTTCGCTGATTGACTAATCAGTCAAATTCTTCCACATCAATCAGTTTGTAAATCAATATATTTTTATGTTGCTTAGTTTCTCAATCATTCAGTCAGTCTCTTATAAATTCAATCCATCAAATTATTTATCAACCACTCAATCATTATTCTCGGTTATATATTATTCAGTCAGTTAGTCAATCTGTCGCATTGTTAGTCATCAATCAAACGGTAATTCAATTATAAAGTTCACCAGTCTGGCAAGCAGTTATTCAGTCACTTACCCCATCAGTCACTCATGCAGACTGTCAATCAAATCAGTGAACTTAACTGTGAACCGTTTCATCAAATATTATTTCATTGACTCAATTAATCTACTGATGCCATACAATCTGTAAATTTTAAAGTCAACCATCATCAATCATTTTCCCATTGTTTGTCATGTGAGATCAATCAGGTGCAAATTCCCTCTATCTTGCACTAGCTCAATCAGTAATTCATTCAGTTCATCAATCAAACCTTCTCTCTGTCTCAAGATCATTCAATCAAACATTATGTATGTTATTCAATCCATCGGGCAGTCTATCAATCAAGAAAACTTTTTAGTCTTCATCAATCAGTCATTCAATTAGTCTACCCTGTTTTCTTAGTTGTTCAATAAATCATGTATATGGACTTCCATTACACTTACCTTGGTACAATCGTATTATCACTTTAAATTGAAATCTCTTAAAATATCAAAATGAAAAAACCCATTTGGTTAGCATAAACAATTTGCATCGTAAAATCGTTTCGATTCATTTCGCCTTCGTTTTGTATTTGCTTTAGTTATTCCACAAATGGACTCTAATTAATTAAGTCGGACGTCAGTGACAGAAATCCTTTTGTTGCTTGGCATTATGACCCGCTCTCGCTCCACCCACTTCTAAAGTAAACAAAAGGCCGCACATCAATTTACTATCTCAATGCATTAACATTTTCCTTTTTCTTTTTTTTTTTGTTTGTTTCTGTATTTTATAGGAATGGAACGATATGAATTTGCGTTGGAATTCCAGCGAGTTTGGAGGTGTCAGGGATTTGCGTATACCGCCCCATCGATTGTGGAAACCCGATGTGCTTATGTACAATAGGTGAGTGCAAAGTATCGATCAATCTATTTGCATTATTGAAATACCGAGTAAAGCAAATAAAAATAAATTCAAAAAGGTCAAATAAAAATGTATACATCTATATCTTTAGTATTTCATAGATATTATAGTAATGTATAACTGATGTAGATGTAGAATCGAACTGAAAATCATAGTTATCATAATAAAAAAAAAAACATTTGCCACAAGCCCAGGCAATATGTCCAAGCCCAGAAATATACATATATAAGACTTTGATAAGAAATACACTCGAGTCTCGATAAGTCGTACTCCCCTAAATCAAAAGTCGAATTAAATAGAAAAAATTCTATCCTCTTGAAACAATATTGATAATATTAATTTATATTTGAATAGAAACAAAACTAATCCCCTTGCCATTTCGAATCTTCGGAACTCCACTGCAATAATATCTAAGATTATGTAGCGCAATATACCTTTCAACTCCAAGAAGTTGTAATAGAACCTCAGTTATTTGTTTTTATTTCGATCTTAAATAATCTAATCAATCAATAATCGATAGCTCAGAAATAACTGTTAGTCGGCTCTCTATTTTACTCACACTTTAAGAAAAAACTCATAGAGCAACTGATTGCTTTGATTCTTACACGAGATCGTGATAAGCACATCAGAGAGTCCATCATCGTATCGCTCCCGAAACTATAGAGCGTGAGACGAATATATCAACCGATAAGCAAAGCGAAGAGAAACGAAGACTCTTGCTCAGAGCGAGATGATTGAATATGGTTTCTTTCAAATAACAGTTATTTGCTAATATCTTATTTATGAGCAGAGTCTACATAGATACCTATATTATACAGACTCAACCAGAGTTGGTCTATAGATCGCCTATCGTATGCCTGTATTGTGCAGCATCTCCTAGAGTATATCCGCCCTCACCTCACCCGCCTCTTCACACCTCTAAATTAATTTATTTAATCCCGTCCTCCTTTCTCCACAAACTACAGTAATACAATTATATTATTTTCTGATACCTGATTACAAATCGTAGGCTGTCAGCATGCGCTGTCGGGTATTACCAAGTCGAGTCGACTCCCTGGGGCACTTGAGCACTCTCACTTATTTTCGACTCTCAAAAGGCTGTCAATTTCCAATTCTGACTTCAATTGGATTTCTCTCCTTTGTCTTCGTGTTTGCTCAATATGATATTGACTTAGATTTAAGATGCGAATCGAATTGAAGTCCCTTGATTTATGCACAGGCATTATTTAGCAAATGGCTTTTCACTTACGTCTCGACTGATTAAAGCCCAAAGGGTTCGCCTAATAATATCAACAATTGCAATTGAAAAAAAAAAAAACAAAAAAGGAAAACGGAAAACGAAAATAATAATGACATCAATGAGGACAGGCAATAAAAATGATTGCGACTCGATAAAGGAAGAACAAGAGCGTTGCCGCACACCTGAACTCGGCTGGGTGGGGGGCGAGGGGCAGGTGATGATGATGCTGCCACCTTGATAGACGGCAGCCAATTCAATTCGAGTTTCTACTCTGTTGTCTTTTGGTTTTCAGCTTCTTTTATGGCCACACTCCGCTCCTCCGCTCTCCTCTTCCGTCACCTCGCCGTGCGATGCTTTATAATTCTGCCATAAACGAGAGGAAAAAATTCGAGCGATTATTGCTGTAGCCGTTGCTATTATTGTTGTTATCATTATTGGCTTTGTGGCTGAGGCTTTATTGCTTTATTCATATAATTTTATTTGCATTCGCAACTTGTTTCTCTCTCACTCTCTCATTTTCTCTCTCGCTCTCTCTTGCTCTTTTGATAATAACGAAATTGTGTTTATTTTGGAAAAATCCTTTTCATGTTTATGAGCTGCCATTTGTTTGCCAACGTTTCGGCCTCGTTCGTCCCCTTTAGCCCCCCCCCCCCCCTCCCCCTTTCTCTTGTTGCGCTCTTTTGTTGTTATCAATTTTATTGTGTAATAGCGCTATCCTTTCTGCTGGCCACGCTCAAGCCCCAATTTATCCCAAATTGTATGCGTGTGTGTTACATATATGCTTATGTGTATGTAAATATGTTCAAATTTGCTAAAAATTACGTGAGAATACACTGAAAACAATGCGGTAGGCAATGCGATATCTCCTCACGTTTTTATGGCAATTTAATGTATTGTAAAAAAATATCTAAAATAATAAATTAAAAATATTTACATAGCTAGCGAAAACTTTATTGATAATTAATTGAATTAAAATAAATATTAATTATCTACGGATTTCTTTCATCTCCTTCTCATTGTCACTCCCTCCATCTCTCTTTCGCTATCCCTGTCTTTATACAGCTATCATTCTCATTCTCCCGCTCTCTCGTATTCGTATTTTTCTTCAATTGTCTCTCTCTCTCTCTCTCTCTCTCTATCTGTGTTTACCTTCCTATCTCTCTCTCTCTCTTTTACCCACTTATCTCTTTCTCTACTCCTCCCATTCTCCAACAATCTCTCTCTGCTTACTTCCACATCTCTCTTACATAAACTCTCAATTAAAGACAGAAAGAGAGACAGAGAGAGTGAGATAGAGAGAGAATAGGGAGACATCTCTATTGCTGCTATTCAGCATTCAGGCCAACTACAGCAGAATTGTTTTCAGTGTAGTCACGGCTAGCTGAATTGATGAATTTGGCATATTTTGTGTGTAGTTCTCAAAGTTGGCCCAAAATTCGCTTTAAAGGCAAATACATATTTTTTTTTATTTTAAATATATTTTTATTGATATTTTTCAGCTGTGGTTCGGTTAAAAAGAGTGTTTAATCTATTGGCCGGGCAGCTGGGCGAATAGTCTTTAAATTTTGTTGGGCTTTTATGGCAAATAATAAAGAGCCTGAGTCTGAGTCGAGGCCGAGGCTGAGCAGCTGGCGGCGCAGTAAACGCACAAATTTTAATGCGTATTTGGGCAAGTTTTATGACAAAGTAAATGACTTGCTGGAACAATGGCCGAGCGGCCGGAGGAGCAATTAAGAGGCGGGGGGGCTGGCGCACTTAAAGGGGCGACACAATGCCAAATTGTAGCAACAGCAAGAAACACACACAAACACGCACACACACACAGTCGCAAAAGTATTTTATGATAGCTACTTGCATGTGGGGCGAGGTCTGGGCCGCTCAAGATGGCTGAGATTTTGATGATGTGACTACAATAGATGGCACGCCCGGCATAATGAATCATAATTTAACTGTTGACATGACCAGGCGAGCGAGTCGGCCAGAGCAATTCACAGCTGCGACAATTTGGTCATTTAGTGCCGGAATGGACAGTGCCGAGTGTAACGATATACCCGCTAGCACAGCGTGCGAATTGAGCTGGGTATAATTAATAAATATTAAATAAGTTTTGCCAGCTCTAAAAATATTGAACCGTACAAAATGAGCAAACGCCGCTCACGCATAGCCTATAGATTAATCATTAATCAGTGCCAGGCGAACGCACACACACACACACACGCACACACATGCGGCGGCAGGAGCGCGCAGCTGGCAGAGCAAAAATGATTTATGCTGAAAAGTATGCTACATAAATTTCCATATGCGCCGCGCCAAGTATTCGACTGTAAAAAAGGGTCTTATTAAAAGCGTCAACGTGGCCAGCACGAGACTCTAACACACACACACACACACACACACACACGCACACACTTGTATACTATACACACTCTCACATCCAGCCCCATATGAGATTTAAAGCACCATGACTTATGCATTGCCTTTGCATTCTGCTTGCAGCGCGGACGAAGGCTTCGATGGCACCTACGCCACCAATGTGGTTGTGCGGAACAATGGCAGCTGCCTGTACGTGCCGCCCGGCATCTTCAAGTCGACGTGCAAAATCGACATCACCTGGTTCCCCTTCGACGATCAGCGCTGCGAGATGAAGTTCGGCTCCTGGACCTACGATGGCTTTCAGGTGAGTTCAGCGGCAAACTAACACCCGATTACACCAGACACCAGACCTGCCTGGCTGCCATGCATATGCATGTGATATGTAACAGTGTGTGCGCCTGCAACGGGCAGCATGTAATAAATATGCTGTCAGCTCTCGCTGGGCGCTCGCAATTAATATAAATCCCAGGCATAAGTCAGAGCAACGGCGAGAATATTACAAATAAATTAATTACGGCCCAAGACGGAATCATCATGAAAGTGGAAGTCATAATCTGAGCTGATATTAATGACTTTCGGAGTGGCTTGAAAAGCGCAACGAATAAAGCTAAAAAATCCATAAGACATATATTTCATTATTTTTTTTTTTTTTACAATTAAATTTAAACCAGATTGAAATCTGGTTTTATTTACGTTTTTCTTTAGTATTTGAAGTGCTCCTAGGGATAGACCAATCACTACAGCATTAAAACCTAAAACTTCCTGCGTTAAGGTCTTAGAGCTTTAAGAGTCAATCCCTGTAGGTATTCTAAATTTCAAGCTCTTAAGTTGCTCGAAATAAAACAGAAATTTTAGAAATTACTATAAAGTTATATTCTATAAGCCATATCCCACTCTTAATGCTGTAGAACATATCACCTAAGCTGGTTTGATGATGTCCCCAATGAGCTGGTTTCTGGGTTATCGGAATTAATATTTATTGAATCGACACGCCCCCAGCTTCAAAGCAAGAGGAAGCAAGATCATATTGTCTACATAGCAGCAGAGAGACAGTATAATAAGCATTCATGAATATAATGAACTTTCTCATTATATAAAGCATCTATATATGTACAATTCCAATCCAATCTATTTATGTAAATTTCAGCCTTTCTCTAAAGCAATTCGAGAGAATCGTAGCTACAGCAACAACAAAAATTTGCAGTTACCATTTTCTCTTTGTTCTCTTCATTCATTTCACTTTATATTTGCTTTTATCAGACAATTAAATATTTGCCAATCTACTTTTTTTTTCTATCGATAAGGCTGGCAAATTAATTTAAATAAGTTGCCATCGATGCTAACATCAAGATGTCGGCTCACAAATTAATTACAAACGGCGCTTGATTTATTTTCCTATTTACATTCGATAAGGGCGCTCATTAATTATGTATGTAAAATATACACACATATATGTATAGATCTATGCATGTGTAAGTGTGTGTGTGCTAGCTAAGATTCAGTCGAGTTAGTTGAATTTATGACAAATTACATTGGCTGCCATTTGCGACTCTTGTCCGATTTCATCGGCAATGAGTCAGCGAATTCGTGGAAACAAATTGTTATTGCATTAATAAAGTGACCATAGCGAGTGGCCACTGTGTGTGCCAGTGGCGATTGGCGAAGACAAATTTAGATCGATCCTTAGAGGATGCGACGGTGGGAGTGGGAGAAGTAAATGATGATGGAATGTTTTCTTGAATTAAGTATTAAGAGAGCATTGAGAGAATCGAAATGAAATCGCATATACTTGTGTTGAGGACAACTATGAAGAGATGATAGAGAATAAATGCCGAATACTGATGTGCCGCTTGCCACGCCCCGATTGGTCATTTAGTCGTGCAATTCAGAAGATTCTTCATAAGAAGAGTTTAGCTGTAATTCACGGGCGGATGGACGGTCACATATGAATAGATCTACGTCCTCAATATATAGAGAAACAAATCCTTTGAGAGACAGGTCTCTCTCTCTCCCTCTTTAATCCCTATCTCTCTTTCTGCCTCCTTCTCATTGCCTCTCTCTATCTCTCCCTACCTTCTTCTCTCTCCCTCTATTTCAATCTATCTTTCCTTATTCCTCTCTGTTTTTTTCTCTCTTCCTCTCTGTTATCCATAAGTCTCTATTCATCTCCCTCTCATTGTCACTCTCTCCATCTCACTTTCGCTATCCCTGTCTTTAGACAGCAATCATTTTCTTTCTCTCTCTCTCGTATCCCTATCTCCCTCTCAAAGTCTCTCTCTCTCTCTATCTCTCTTTACCTTCCTATCTCTCTCTCTCTCTCTCTTTTAGCCACATATCTCTTTCTCTACTCCTCCCATTCCCCAACAATCTCTCTCTGCCTACTTCCATCGCTCTCTCTCTCTATCCCTCTCTCTCCCCAACTATCTCTTGTTGGGCACAAAAAAAGAGAAGAAAAAAAAAAAAACACCCAGCCTTAATTCGCATTGTGCAACATTTAATTAGAAGCTGATTAATGCAATTTGGATTGGCGTCAAATTGTTAACACCCGAGTAAACTAATGGCAAACGCAATTTATTTAAATAATTTAATTGTGGACGCGTCCACAGTTCAATTGGCCCTCGCTCGATGGGAGCTGTCCGCCGAGCAGCGTTGACAAATTAACAAACATTTATTTAAATAGTTCACTGAACAGGCGGAACAACTTTACCTAGCCGCATGTGATGCGAATGCGAAAATATCCTGTAAGGATATCGCAGCGCGATATGCATGGGGATTATTTTGTGGACGGAACGTGATGCGGAATAAAAAAGTCCGATGACGTGACGTGAAATGAACGTGTTTTTCAGGAAGATATACACATTGCTTGCCTACAGGCGAAAGACAAACCAATGGCAATGCTCTGGAAGCACCGCCTTTGCTGTCGTCTTTGGGATCTTAATAGGGAATGTCGAATATTGAAAATGGAATATTAAATATTGAAAGTTGATTAGGGATAATCGAATATATATTGTCAAACATCGTATATAAAATGGAAATGGACTGGTCTTTATTGACAGTTGAATATTGAATATCGAAAACTAATTATTGATCTCGTATATCAAATATCAAATATCGTAAATGGAATTATAATGGAATAAATGGATATACCTAATGGAATATCATATATTATTAATAGAAAATCGAAAGCCAAATATTGTCATCGAATATCAAGGACAGAAATCAAATGCAATCGATTGCTTTAAAAATATCGGCTGCCGAATGTAATGAAATATCGAAAAGTAAATATCGAACATCGATTAGTTAAAATCAAATATCAAAAGTTAAACTTAGAAAACTGAATATCGAAAATCAAAAGTTGAATGTAGAAAAGGGAATATCGAAAATCGATAATTTTGAGTCAAATATCGATTGTTAAACAGTGAGAACGGAAGCCTAAAACTAGAGCTGTTTTTAGAGTAAATCTCGTATATCCAACGCATTTTTATTTAAATATTACCCACTTAGTATATACCAAGTATGAATCTAGTATAACTTATTAGTTGAATAAATAAATCACTTGATTAATATATATTATATTAGCCTACATATCACTCCAGCGCAACGGTTATACTCCACATCAGCCATCAAATAATATTATATAAAAAATAAATAATATTAATGCAATTCACCTTAATAATTGACGCCATATATAATTGAATGGGGCACTGATTAAATTATTGAATTTGAGAAGTTTGAGTGGGGCGAGGGATTAACTGCGGATTGAACTGGCAGCTGCATTAAATGTAAACAATACAATTGTATTTAATGGCAACGATAATTAAGCCTGACATTTTGGCAAACACACACACACACACACACACACACATGCGTGTAATTATATACCTTTTAAGGATCACACACATACGCACCGAGAGAGACAAGCTGCTTAGGCATATCCCATTTACCGCGCACATAACTCGTAATGCCGGATATCCGGCGTGGCAATCTATAAATATTTTGCAGTCGCATCGATTTCCTGGAACAGCCAAAGCCTAATGAATACAGCCGAAATGGGGCACAGGGAGAGGGTCGCCAGGGGGGTTCGACTTTGCCCTAACTGCACTTGCACAGCCCCAAGTTTCGAGTTGATGCTTTGATATCGTTGACTTGTGTGAACTGAAATTGAAGTATTTAAATCGTCCTTAATTAGTTAATTGGCCTGGCCGGCCATTGGGCAAATTATGATAATTTATGCTCGGGGCCCTGCGACTCGTAAATGAAGTCGAGAGTCGATTGCAAGAAAAATGTAATTCGATTAATTAAATTATTTATTTATGAGCCGGTGCGATGTGAGATGTAGCTGCGACTAGCACATACCCAGTGTTGCGCTCCAGCCAGTCGAATGGCCGTTAGGGTAGCTGCCATCGGAGCGTATGCCTCGCCCCCAGCCAGACGATGTTTATCCGCATTATTATTGTTGCTTGTAAAAATCAATTAAGTGCTTGGCCCAATGAAATGCCCAAAAATGCAAATATTTCAGTTGAGTGCACAATTTATAATGGCCACTAAAATGCACACACACACACACACACACATACACACACATTTATATACATATATGTATATATACATGTAGAGGAACAAGTAGAGAACTCTACTTGAGGACTGCACGACTAGGAGATGCCCTGAGCCCTTGGATGAACTGATATTTCATTCATTCTATGCTTATATATGCATACATCAGAAGCAATACATGCACACACACATGTATATGCATGCATCCACGATCAGCTCACAGCTGACGCAGCGACTGCGCTTATATATCTATGTATATAAAATTTTCAAATAGTGATAATAACTTTCACATTTCTATATGCCAAAGCATCAGTATCTAGTATTAGAATGATCGATTAATATCGATAAAAAGAAATGGTATGGAAAGAAAATTATAGCCCATGCTTATCACTAGTAGCTCACGAGATTCTCGCGCTCTTATGAACGGACGGATAGACGGACAAAGGGACAGGCGGACACACGGTCATGGCTACTGTTTGAATGATCGATTATTATCGATAAAAACTATTATGATCTATAAAAAAAAAAGTAGGATAACCTTTGTAGCTTACGAGACTCCTGCGATCATACGGACGGACGGATATATGGACAAAGGGACATACGCATCAACTAAGTTCGTCAAGACTCCAGCCAAGATAGTTCTTCTGCCTGTTACATAGACTTTCCCCAAATAATTATACACTGATTTTTCCTTCTCAATAGATCCAGGGTATAATTAAATTGAAAATTCAATTAAGTTCGTATCTAGCGAGTGTGTTTGGGAAATGTACTTGAGAACTGCAGTATATTCCATTCAGTATTTCATTCCCATCAAATGCATGTCAGTCAAAGGCCTCAAATTGCCGTTTATAATATATGAAATATATATATTTTTTAATCAATTGAAGAGCAGAGCAAATTAAGCTAAAAGACGCTACTTAATATTTTATAATATTAAATTTCATTGAACAGTGAAGAGTAGGAAAATATGGGCTAAATGAGGCCTCAATAAGTGAGTGAGCTATAATCGATACGTATACATAATATTTTATTCAGCTATTATACCTCAGGCATACACATACACAATATTAATAAGGTTTTAATACATACATATATACGCATACTTTATATTTTATTAATAATATTTTATTAACCAAGTGGATAAGCAGGCAAAATAGTCTACGATTCACCAAGCCAAGTCAATGTATACGTATACTTAATATTTGAAAGCGGATTTCTGCTCTTGGTAATGCATTATAGGCGCTTTTTCTATGAAAAGCTGACAGATTTGTCATATATTCATACTCATATACTTCATGTTCTTTAAGCTTAAGGCATATCGAAATATAAAGGGCATATGGAGTAGCTGTTAACCGTAAAATTTATGCACTGAGCTTGTACGAATATTTATTTCGGCAAGTGTGCATGAATTGTATAATATAAAAGGCAATCTTCTCTACCGGTATCAGGGGAAAAGCGAGCTTCCCAAAGCCCAAAAGAGCGAAAAGCAAAAATGCCTTAGAAAATGCAGAAAAATAATGAAATACCAAAGAAGCACTATGTATGGAAGGCAAAGAAAGGGATTCAGGCATGTGCTTAGAATTTGTTGCGAAATATGCCACTATGGTATATCCAATCACTTGTTTCAAGCATTTACAGGGTATAGTAGACCTAGTAAGATTTTAGGTAATAGCAAAAAGTCGACTTTAAATCAAACACAAAGCAACACTCACACATGCAATTACAAAAGGATAGTCAAAGGGCTCATGTGCCAAGCGACAGAGAGAGAGAGAGAGAGAGGAGAGAGAGAGAGGGGAGATGTGAGCTAAATGCAAATATGCAGTTGTATGTGTGTGTGTACTCTAATCAGCAAAATTTCATTGGCAGAAAAACTGGCAGCCAACTTGGCATAGCATGCCAAACTCAAGACACAAACACACACACACACAGACACAGACACACACACACATGCAGTGACTCGTCGTCACATACCATCGCACAGTGCATTAATTTGCATGGTAAGACGCGGACATGGGAAGGCCAACGAGCCAAAAGTTCGCTGCCAACTCAAAGTCAGTGCCGGAAAGACACACAGAGAGCGAGAGAGAGAGAGAGAGAGAGAGAGAGAGAGAGAGAGAGGGAGAGAGAGGAAGAGAGAGAGGGGGAAGAGCGCGAGAGGGTCCCAAACAGGAAGCTAGAGTGTCGATTCGGGTGGGCGTGGCGAGGCTAAAACCGCTCATAACCATCTACGCAACATTGTTGCCACCATTCTCTTAGCCCGGCACACATTTTTTGGCACACAAAAGTTGACACGTAAAATATTAAAAAAAAAAAACAAAAAAAAATATATATATACATATATATATAGGGAACGTTAGCTAGCAACGTTTTTCAAAAGTCGTGTGCAGCCTCAACTATGCGGTTCACACACACACACACACACACACATGCACACGCACATAAAGCAAGCTACATGCATTCCGCGTCTTGTGTATTAAATATGCCAAAAAGGCCAGGCAACCAGGCTACCAGGCAGCCAGTCAACCAGGATGGATGCCAGAATGCGTTGAGCTGCTTTGGCTCAGCGCGGCGACCAAAGAACAAGCTGAAGAAAATGCCAAAGGAATTACACCAGAAACACGAACAGAAAGAGTGCAAGAAAATATAAAAACAGATTTGGCACTAATATAAGATCTAAGCAGTCGTTAATCTCTGCCAACAAGGCCAGCCCAGCCCATGCTTAAAACAATTTACACCAGCAGGCTGTGATTCATTTGAAAATACCCTAGAATCAGGCGAGGCATGGGCTGATGGGCTAAGATCTCAGCCGAGACTTTTATTATAGAGCTGTTATCAAAAGTCAAGAATTGTTTATGTTCTTCATTTAGACTCATTTGTAAGCAAATAGCAACGCATAGTCGAAATTTTGTCAAGCATATGTTATCGATAAGTTTCACAACAGCTTCTATCTGTATTTCTATCGAAAATATGATCGCTCTAGATATTATGGAAACCATATAAGTATAATACAGTTGAGTCCCGATAATTCGAAAACGCGAAGGAAATAGTTTTCTTCGATTTATACAGAAATTTAAATTATCGAGCATCATCAAATACAATATGTTTGTAGGGGATAGAATTTTTTTCGATTTATCGGGATTTTTGATTTAGCGAGGTACAAATTATCGAGACCAGACTGTGTATCAATATCAAGCAGCAATTCATATCAAGCAATTAAATGTTATCGATAACTTTAACAATTGCTTGTAGATTCTTATTGTAAATAGTATCAGTCTTACGTGCTCAGTCTGTAGTTGCCAGACTAAAATGGACAATGAAAGTATTCCCCCATATTGTGCAACATTAAACATTACTGATAATAACTTGAAGCTCTATGAATTGAAGGAAATATCTTTACATATATGTATATGGACGAATTCGAATACAGACCCAGTAACCATATCAGACTGCATTTTATTTACTGTAATTGGCTGTTATCTCTTCTCTGCTCACATGCCGACTCTTGTCTCCCTCTCAGTCTCTCTCCCTTGTCTCTCACACCGTCTCTTTGTTTGTGTCCCACGTTTGATTCGTTTTACAGCAATAATTGCGTCTCCTGCAGCTCAAAGCGAGTCTCTCCCTGTCAAGCGTCGTCGTCTCCTCTTACCATGTAAAAGATGGCTCTATAAAAGTTATCATTCTTCCCTTTTCCTATAGGGAATACTACTCAACGAATAGTGAAAACTTACATAACATAAAACTTATGTTATGCCAATATGTTATGTTTATCAAATAACTCTCTGATATATATACCTATAAACGATTCTGCTCTGAGCTAAAGCTATTAGACTTATCTATTTAAGCGTATAAAGGGCAGACGCTCTATTGTAAACTGAGAGGTAATCGTTATCTCTCTCTCTCTCTCTCTCTCTCTCTCTCTCTCTCTCTCTCTCGCCCCTTAGACCTTACACAGCTGTTCTATATAAATCCAAATACATATATCTATAGACTAAAGTCTTATGGCCTTGTAAAGCGGAAATTGAGTTGTGTGAATCAGAATTGAGGCGTCTGCTCAGACTGCTCAGCTTCAATTTTAGCAGCTGAGCCATTCAATTTAGTCAGCTGTCCGGGCGGAGATACCTTGACTGTGCCTGTCTCTCGCTGTGCAGTCCCAAATGAATCCAATTATAATGTGTATTGATTGACATTGATGGAAACTGCAGACGGGTCGCCCGAGGCTCGCACAGATGCCATCAAGTCGATATTAAAACTAAATATTTAATCGGCATAAACCATTTGGAGTATGAATTTCTAGTTGTTCAGATATTGATTGCGATTCATATCAGGCAGCTAAGCTGCTTAGCAATATATTTATAGCAATATCAATGTTTATTTTTTCTATAAATATTTTCACTTTTGTCAAGCGTGCAAAGCTAATCAAAAACAAATACCAGACAAATATATAGAGGTGAGAAAGAGGGAGAGAGGGAGAGAAAGGGAGACAATTTTGCATGACAGACAACAAAACGTGGCAGTCCGAGCTGGTCTCGGCCTCGCTCGCTCGACGCTGTCAAGTATTTTAATAATATCAACGTAAATATTACATTTATCAACTGGCAAAACGGCAGTGGGTGGGCGAGGGACAGCAGCAGGAGCTGAAGCTGAAGCAGGAGCAGGAGCAGGCAATGTCATGCCCAGCTGCGGCTGGCCGACAGCACACCTGACATATCACGAGGCGTTTGGATGGCGTCAATCGAAACGAGTTGTCGGGCTCAACGGGCGAGATGCGACAGTCGACATGCTTAAATCAATATGCATGGACCAGGGATACCAAAAAACTTGATAATCAGACGGCTGTACGGCAGTCGGCAGTTGTCAGTCGGCTGTACGGCAATTGCCCGTTGCCGGCATTTCAATTTATCGCTGCCTTAAATCGAGCACTGACAGCAGCAAAGTTTATTCAATAAATCCTTTAGCCAAAGTTATTGACAAAGCTTTTAATTGCTTTCGAAAATGCCAGCGAGCGATGTCAGCTAAACCGAAGGCCCACGGCCGCCCACAGTTAAGCCCACCCACTGGCCTTCAGCTAACGGCCGACGGCCGACGGCCGACAGTCCCGTCTCCTGCCAGTCGTCTTCCGTTAGCTGCATGTGCTTTTGCCTGCCACGTTTTTAACTAATTGCAATAAAATTTCCGCCCCTCGCCGCGCTCATGTCAAAACTGTGACAGTTCGTCAGCGACTGAGACAAAGGCCAGAGCCCCTAGCCACGCCTCCTCCATACCCATTAAATGACAGCTCAACTAGGGTATTCACTGACATCTCGATACGCAAATATTAATGCCTGTAACACTCCTAGCTCTATATAGGAGCGAGCACGGCAGACAAGTCAATTTTGATGTGAACAATTTCTAATCTTATCTTCCTCTTTATTTACTCTCTTTTTTTTTGGTGGCAAATCTGTAAAAGTGAAATGCAAAAATGGCTTCAGCAGCCAGCCAAATGCGCATCAGCACAATGACATTGCCACTTGAGCGGATATGCCATCCACTTTGGTTTATTGAAATGAAAGTTTGCCTTTGACTCTGCTCCGATTACGAGTCCTGCTCCTGCTGCTGCTCCTGCTCCCGCTCCTGTTCTGGCACAGCGCATGTGACGCTGCTGCTGTCGTCTGACATTAGCGCCGATTAGTTATGTTGGATGTTGTGCGCGTCATGGATGTCAAACAAACAGATTTTCGGCATATTGAAGCGACAGTTCGCTCTGCATTATGCATGGAAATTTCGTTAGCTCTGTTTGTGTAGCTCCTCTCATTCGATTTGCATAGAGTCGAGTCTGGCATCGTCTGCCACGCCTCGAGACATATTTTTAACCCATTTGCTCTTTCACTTAACTTTTAGCTTCATAATTTCTAGCTAGATTACCAGTTGGCTAAGGGAGAGCGGGAAGAAGCAGGAGCAGGAGCTGGAGCAGGAGCGAGCACTTGGAGCCGTGATTATTTCGAGAGCAACTGCTGAGCCGGACCCAGCTAATGCCGAGTGCCTTAAAAGGTTTATAAGTTATGCCCCAAAAGGGTCAACATCTCGTTGGCGCTGCCGCCATGGGGAATTGTCAGCCGGGCCGGGGCTCGTAAAGTACGCACAAATAGTAGCTAAGGCATAAGGCCATAAGCACGAACGGCTCTGTGCTGTGCCGGACGTGCTTGACTCTCATAATAGATGGTCAACACGTTGTTCGCAGCTCCCATCTCTCAGCTCTCAGCTCTCAGCTTTCAGGCATTCGGCTCTCAGGAGCATTTTTGGCAGTAAATGGACCGCAGGGCCGTCGCCACTTACCGGCATTGCCTTTATGCCCATACACTGCTTAGTTTACGCCGTGCCATGTCGAACGCACGCACACAGTGGATAATCAATATCAATTAAAGATGCCCGTTGCACTCACCAAGTACTAACTGCTCCTTCGCCGGCTACGAGTTATGGCCTCTCAGCCTGAGTGCATTGATCCTGAAGAGTCGAAAACTGGAATTCAACTAGATAGGCGACATACAGAGAAAGGAAATAAATATCAGCTATATAACAGCTGTACATTCAAAATTCCTATTTACTTCAATCACACATTCACAATGCCAACAGCACATTTTTTTATAGTTATTTGGAACTTGTTGACCTTCTCTGCGATTCTCATGAACTCAATTAGCTCAGCAAGTTTTAAGGCCTAATTGAGAAAATATTATAGTTGGCATCAGTTTTCGTCGTCAGTCATCATACAATATGTCAGCAAATCAATCATTCAATCAATCAATTAATCAAAGCAATCAATCAATCAGGCACATCGCCAGTCAAAAGCCCAGCGAACAAATCAGGCTAACTTTCAGCTAGTAATCAGATTATAAATCTGTTAATCAATCAGTCGATCTGACAGCCATACATCAAATAGTCAGTCCATCAATCAAGCTAAACGTTGGTCTGTCAGTCAGTCAGCTGGTCAGCTCATCAGTCTATCAAGTAATCAATCATTTAAACACTCAATCAAAGAGGAATTCGGTCAGTCAGCCAGTCAATCAACCAAAAATTAGTCAATCAAATGATCAGTCAATCATCAAACAGTCGGTAAGTCCATCAGTCAATCACTCAATCACTCATACATAAAACAGTCAATCAATCAAGCAGAGAGCAAGTCAGTCAATCAGAAAGTCAGGCAGTCAACCAAACAGCAAGTCGACCAGTCAGTCAGTCAGTCAATCAATCAATCAAAAAGTGTGTCAGTAGTAGTCAATCCATCAAGTATTAAGCAAGTCAGTCACTCAATCAATCAATCAAACAGTCCATCAATCACCCGATCATTTCATTAATGAAACCCTCTGTCAATCATCCAATCACGTAGCCCCAGCCTCAACACGTTCTCTCTGTGAAACGAAGCAAATGAAATATTTGCCCTCGACTTCAGCTCGTATTTGACTTTCTGTCGGCATCCGAGGAGCACTGACAAAGCTCAAATAAATGGCACAACAATGGCACAACTGGAGCTATATGCTTTATGCCTGCTTAAATGGCAAAAAATACATAAATAAATAAAAAAAACAAAAAACAATTTAAAAACTGGCAATTACAAGCCAAAAACTTTTGCAGAGCCCGCATTTGCGAAATGCTTGAAACAAACACAGACACAGATGCACACACACACACGAACACACACACGAACACACACACGAACACACAGACACACACAGTCATCTCGTTACACATACGCCGCGTACGCCGTCATCAGGGCGAACAAAGCGCAGTGCCACGCCTACGCTGTGCGCCCATTGGAGCTCAGTTGGCGGCTAATTAGCAGGCGGCAGCCCGAAGATGGCGCTGCGCATAATTGCATGTTGCATTAAATTAAAAAGCTCTGGCATAGGCATCCCACGCACACACACACACACGCGCACACACACATACGGATAAAGTTGAAAACAACAGTAACAGAAACCAAATTGAAAATTATGAAAAGTGCAGAATAATATTAAATTGTTGGCAGCAGGGGCAGCAGGAGCAGCAGGAGCAGCCGCTTCGCTCAGCTTCGCTTGGTTGGCACACATTGTGCGTTGAGTTGTGTGCGTCTCTCTCTCTCTCTCTCTCTCTCTCTCTCTCTCTCTCTCTCGCTCGCACTCGCACCATTGGCGTCTCGCTCGCTCGATGTTTTTGTTGCAACAGTTAAAAAAGTGAATGCGAAATGCTTAAATCAGCCTCGAGATTATCTGGGTTAGTGGAATTCGCGCGCATTTCCTGCTCATTTCAACCGCATTTTAATGTGACAGAGAAAATTATAATAACACAAGTAAGGGAAGAGAAAGCGCCGTAAAGCAAAAAGTGAATGCTTGCAAGACCACAACACATAGTCAACGTGGGGAGGAAGTGGGGGGTAGTATGGGGTAGCCAACAACACACACACAAACACAGGCTCAACAAATTACGAGCAACGAGTATTTTTATAATTTACACTGACTTTTTCCCCAGCACCAAAAACGGAACAGCCAAGGATCGAGTGGGCGCTGATGTGGGAAAGGGGCAGGGGGTGTTAGGGGGGCTGTTGCGACTGCTACGACTGCGCTGCTATTGTCTTTTTCCGCAACGCTCCGCAAAAATTGCATCGGCAACCAAGGCAACGGGCTCGACTATGTGTATGTATGTGTGTGTGTGTGTGTACATGAATGGGCTGGCACTGCTAGAGTATATGAAATGGGGGGGGGTGGCAAGTAATCAGGCGCAAGCAGCAAACTTTTACTTATAGTTAAATGCTGCTGCTGCAGCTGAAATACTGACAAAAAGTGTCGGACAGACCAGAGAGCTGCGACGAACGGATGGGCGGATGGACGGATGGTGGAACGGCTAGGCGAGCGGGCGGGCATTGGACAACGGCCGCTGACAGGAAATGGTAGCGAGCAAACGGGAGAGGGGGCGCGCGAAGGGGCTGCAGTCGGGCAGACAGCCTGACTACGAGCATCATCTAGGCATATCCCATAGCCCGAACTATCATTTCTATTCCCCAAAGCCGACGCTGTTTGGACTGCGCTGTGTGGCGCCAACAAAACAGTCATTAAGCCCTTTTGCCAGCGCAGCCCAACGCAAAGCATTAACATATATATACACATACACATACATACATATATATATACTGTATATATATAACGTGTACATATAAACGGATACACAGTTAGATAGAGGCGCAGTGCAAATCTGTCTATAATGAACAACAACAAATCCGCCTAATGCGAAATGTTTTGAACTATATGCAACACTGGCCCTAAATGCAAAGCTCTTAAAGCCAAATTGTTGAGTCGATATTGTGCGAGAGGCAAAGAGACGCGGAGAGAGAGAGAGAGAGACAGAGAGAGAGAGAGAGAGACTTTAAGGAATGGAAGCGAAAGGAAGGCGTACAGAGATTAAGCAAAAGTAGGTGGGTAGCAAGATCGGAAGGGGATGGATAAATTGAGAGACAGAGCGAGAGGGAAAGAGTTAGAAAGAAAGAGAGAGATATAGAGAGATAATAAAGGAGAGAAAAGGAGATAGAGATACAGACAGATATAGATGAAGATAGTTAGAGGGAAGAGGATGTCTGAGAGAAAGATTCAGAAGCAGGGACAAAACAGAGAGAGAGAGAGAGAGAGAGAGATAGAGAGAGAGAGAGATAGAGATAGAGATAGAAAGAGAGAGAGCATTAATGAAGATGAAAAATATAGATAAGCCAAGAGGGAAGAGGAGAGCGGAAGAAAAAATCTAAATAAGGAAAGCTTGAAGGATAGAGAGATAGCACTCAGGTAACATAGAGAGAGGGTAGTGGAAGAATAGCACAAAAAAATGAGGCGATAGAAAGAAAGAAAGAGAGAGAGAAACACAAAATCAGAGGATGAAAGCGAACTAACATGAAAAGAGAGCTAAATACAAAGAGACGTAGAGATATTGACAGAAAAAGATGGGAGGGCGAGCGAAAACACCTTGAAATAGTAAAAAAGAGAGAAGAAAACGGAAGTAAAAAGCAAGAGAGAGAGAGAGAGAAAGAAAATATATATAGATCTATTTGGAGTATATCTACCAAATAAGAGTGACTCCATTTTCGATAGCTATATTTTAAAATATTAAATAGAGCTCACCCAATGATCATAAATTGTCTCTGCGACTCTGTTATGCCATGTGATATCATTATACTAGTTAGCATCATCACTGATGTCTCTATAAAGTATGCCTGCATATTTATTGTCTCCAGCATTGAGATTGCTTCCCACATTGATTTGCAACAAATGGAGCTGCCGAATGAATCGATGCGTCGCCTGTTTATTTATTGGTTCAATAGATTAAAAAATAATGTAATATAAATATGATAATTTCAGTGCGCACACACACACATACACATATGTAAATTGTTTATGATTGGCGGCTGTGAAAGTGAGTGGACTAATTAAATTGAACTGGTTAAACATGCAAAAGTCAATATTTTGTTTGCACACCAATAAATGCAGCATGCAAACAATATGCGATTCTGTTATTGTAAGTGAAATTGCAATTGCAATAGCGCCTGCAACGCATGTTCCAGTTGCTAATCCCAATCCCATTCCCATACCCATTGCCATTTGCTATCCTCTTCCCAATCTCATTCTCATTCTCATTCGCTCTGTCAATTCGAAAATGCTTGAAACAATGCCAATGTCGGTTAGAGCCATGCGGGCATGCTGGCCAACCGAATGCCAACCATAATGTTGACATGCCAAATGTGTCATAAACAACTTTGTCTGCGCACTCACTCTCCCAATCGCCCCATCTCTCTCTCTCTCTCTCTCTCCCAGACACCCACACACAGACAACAACTAGTTTTGGCAATTTCATTTCGAGTTTTATTTTGTGCCTTTCGTATCGCATATTTCCGACCAAGACAATTCCTAAGTCATTTCATAGACCAACTGTCGCTGTAAGCAGCGCAAAAAGTATTACGAAAAGTCCACTGAGAGCCAGTTGAAGTAAAATATATATACATATATATATATAGATTTATACATGTACGTATATATGTATGAATAGATATTGCCATTGACCATCTGTGTGCTCAGTTTTTGAGACAGCTCCACAATGGGCATCGAATTATGTTGTTCTATCTATTATCTCTCGTTGATACATTTGTCAATTGGAGTGAACGAAAAACTGTGCGAAGTTGGAGTTGTAATTCCTCTTGGAATCCTTTGGAATTGCACTTTAATTGCAGCTGAATGAGTCAAGGTAGAGGCATGGGCGGTAGTTATGTACCTTTGGGTATTCCAATGCATCTGCATAAAGACATATATAGCTACATACATATATACATATACATACATACATACGTACATAACAATGTATCAAAGAAAAAGTCGAACGTATGTGGCGCAATTATCGAACACAAGTCACGAGCAGAGAGACGGTGCGTGAGGCAAAAGTTTCTGTTGGCATACGAAAGGAGAACAGATAACAGCCAATTACAACTCGCTGCACTCGGAGCATAATTAAATAACGGGAAGTAAAATGGAGTCTGGAGTCTGCATCGGTATGACCTCCGTGCCTGATATGTGTACATATTGGTACATGTATATACACCTGTTTATATACTTATCTCTATGTGAAATCGTAGACGAACAAGCAAGCTGATACGAGATGTGCTCGACAAGTATCTAGTAATTAGTATGATCACGAAATTTCTCCATGACTATTTGAACTCCTTCTAAGTAATGTCCATTAATTATTTTGTCAAAGTATTTCATAGTTCAAGTTGCGTTCTACTGTTCCTTCTCTGCTCCCATTGTTATCTACCGAATCTCAACATACCGCTTTGCTTTCATAGACCCCTTCAGCTCTACCGAAAGCCAGGATGATCTGATCTTAGGCATACGCTAGCTGTGCCATCATTAGCATCTTGTTTTTATCCAAAGATTTGATTCCGATTCTCAGCTCCATTTTTGGCATAGACAAAAATGATCAAATGAACTGATCATACAAAATGAATAAACTTAATGGCACTTGAGTATCATAATGATGGAAATACAGTAGTATATCAAAAGTCTAGAAGACCTATATGCCTCCATATCCCCTCACTTCTCTTTCATTCTTAAAAATAAACAGAACTACTTATCATTCTACCAATAAGAACTGCCAATGGTTCTTTATATCGTATCGCTTTTATCAATGGTTATCACATAACTATCGCCACTATTCATAAACTATCGCCACTATCGATAGTACGGCTATCGGTCTGCTGAAATAAGTAAGCAGCATTCAATAAAAGGCCAAATCTGGCGGTAAAGAAGCTGAAATAGTGTTGGCTATACTTTTCAAGCACACCTCGCCAGCAAACGGACTCGAAATGGCCGCTACTGTCAGTTCCATTCAAGAATACAATGTGTATGCCTTGAGGAATCAGCGATTATCCTTAACGCACTACCAAAATCCCAGATACCAGAATCAACCGACTCAAGCTCCATTTTCTCCCAGATAGTTCCAAATGCGGGCCATCGTGCGCTGACTGCCAGCCGCAGAGACGAATGCGAGTAGTTATAATTTTTGTAGCATTCTTTTGCCTACAACTTTTTGCTGTCACTTTTGCTTGTGCTTGTGCTTGCGCTTGTGCTTGTGCTTGCGCTTGTGCTTGTGCTGCTGTTCTCTCATTCAAGCGCACTTGAACAAATAAGCACTCTTGGCCATACTCACTTAGCCACTTATTTACAGCTGTTGCCATTGTTGTTAGCATTGTTGATGCCGCTGCTCCTCCTCTTCTTCTTCTTCTCCTTCATCTTCTTCTGCGTCGTCGCCATCGTCATCTTACTGTTGTTGCTGTTGTTGTTGTCGCAACTGTCACACCCACAGCTTTCAGCCATCCACGAGCATTATGTGTGCCCTATTAGTGTAACATAATGCGGCGACAATGGCTATGGACGTCATTTTGGTTAAGTACTTTTGCCAGTTCACATGCTTCCCCAATTACACATCCGCAATTCAAATGTACATGTCCATGTATGTATGTATGTGTGTGTGTGTAGCAAATACATCAAATTGAACAATTAATACGTAACATTAGCCACGTACTTTTCATTTACTCTGAACCATCCGGGCATAACACATCCATCGAAATCTATGTAACAGGCAGCAGGAGGCGTGGCAGTCACTATAAAGTATATACATATATTCAGAGTGCCGGAGGATAAGCTGAGTCCATTTGACAGTGTCCAGCTGCCCAATTGTCCGCATGTAATGCCTTGCGTTCGATCGTCCATAAGTTCTTGAACAGCGCGATCTCTGGACTTACATATAAGAGCTAGAGACTCGAAATTTTGTGTACGTCTTAGCGTAGTGGAAGTTTGTTCCAAATAATTTAATTTGCATTTAAAAAGGCTTTAAATTACATAACAAATTAATTATTAAATTATATAATCATATTTAATATAGAAATTAAGGGATTTTTATTTATTATTTTTTTTTTATCTATTACAATCTATGAAAGTGACGGTGTTTGGTAGAGCTAATGCGAGTAATCTCTTAATTTTCTGTTCAACATAATTTTTATTATTATTATTTTTTTAATAAAACATTTTTATATGCCTAAGTTAGCTTAAGAGTATCTCCTAGTCGGCCATTTGCTACTATTGTTTTGTATATTTTTTGCCATATATAAATTGTAATGTCTCTTTGTTCGATTGCTGTAAGGCTTGAAGACAAAAGGTAAATGGGCTTGAGTCAGATCGCCATGGATACAAAAAGCGATATTTGATGCTTGAAGCATGGGCTTTAGAGTATTTTTCATGAAAATGCCTGATGCAATGATTCCATGTAGATGAATTCTGTAGAAAATATAAGACAAACCTTGAAAGCAACATTTTTTAATGCAGTTTCAAGGTAAATAGATTTTAAATTTTTGATTCCATTCAATTTGGATGAAAATTTAAGAAAATAAAATTAAAATTTTAGTTCAGATTCAATTCTAAAGGATTTTACAAGAAATTTCAGAAAAATCTTGAAAGTGAAATTTTCAATACAGTTTCAATGCAAATGAATTAAATAGATGATTTAAGACACATCTTGAAATTGAAATTTTTAATTTAGACTCAGTTTTGATGAATTTAATAGAAATATTAGAAAAATCTTGAAACAAACATTTTCAATGCAGTTTTTCGATATAAATCTTTGATTCCAATTTACTTAAGGCACATATGCATATACTATATCCGACTTTCACTCCCTCTCTCTCTCTCTCTCTCTCCCCTCTCTCTGTATCTCCGTCTCGCTCTCCATTTATCTATAACCTTAGCACCCGAGATTTTGCTAGCTCCTTAGCAAACCGCGTGAAGTCTAGACTTGAGTAAATAGAACTTGAGCTGCGACTTGCGTTGCGATGCGTTCGAGATGCCAACGAGGCTGAAGCCTATGTTGCTGTTGTTGCTGTTGTTGTTGTTGTGCATTGAATGTGCTATGTGGAGTGCGGGCGCAGAGAAAATTTTAGTTTTTGGTACTTAGGAAATTTGTAGTGAAAACAATTTTGATGTCTTCGGGAAATTAGAAAAGCAGCAGCAGCAAAGCTTCTTACCCAACTGGAATGCGTTCGCTCAGCAGCATCGAGTGCTGGCAGCCTAGAATGCGAGCAAAACTTTGCTCGACCAATTTAAGTTACCCAATTACGAGTCGAGCGATGAAAAATGTGTATGCAAATATCAAATAAACCGAGAAATAACAGCAAAGTCAACAAACGTTGCTAAATAAATAGAGCAATAGCCAAGGTAGTCAACAAATTTGTGCTCTCATTCTTGTTCTTGTTGAGGAGGAGGAGGGGGGGAGGGGGGGCACTCGAGCCTTTGGCCGGCCAAAATGTTGTCAGGTCCTTGGAATTGCTTTGCTGTAATAATGGCAATGGCCATAGCCAACTAGCCGACACTCTTTAGCATAATACAAATTATTGAAAAATTTCCTTATTTATTTCAATAGATATCAAGTGGACAGAGAGAGAGAGAGAGAGAGAGAGAGAGAGAGAGCGAGTGGGAGAGGGAGAGTGGGCAGACTGAGGCTTCGAATGGAATGTGAAAATGTTGTCGAGTGCCTGGCAGTTTTGTACTTTATGTGGGACTTGCCCCGTGACAAGCGAAGCGTGTGCCACAAGATAAATATGCGACAAGTTGGGCCTCTCCAGTGGCCCGGCAACAGCGACCTTGAGTGCCCGTCCACCAAGGCCCACGGCTGTCCAGTGCAATGTGCAAGTAGTGTCGTCAAATATATGTACTGGCCTGGCAAGTTCCTTGGATAAGTGCTGGTAGTTACTCTAGTTGTTGTTGTTGTTGTTGTTGCTGTTGTTGTCGCTTGCTTTTTGGAATTGCAAATGCATTATGTGGCCCCGGGCCAGGGCGTATGCCACAAAAGTCTTTTGGCCAAATTTAATTGTTCCAAATGCTTCGCATTTCCACAGCACAGCTGCGACCAGTTTACATCCTCTGCGCCCCTCCCCTTCGCCGTCTCTCTCTCTCTGCTGCTCTCTGTTTGCGCTGGCCCGCAATGCTGCAATACCAATCTAAGACTTCTTTCAACTCTTATTTACATAAATTAATTATTTTTCCGCTGACGGCAAGTTTCGGCATTGGGCCCGAGCTGTCTCCACGAACTGTGTCCTTGCAACAGAATTCACATTTACACTGGTTCCACTTGCCAAGTGCCCCGGGAGCATGAACTACTTCGGCCTCATTGAGCGCACCAGCTAACTGCTAGCTTAACGGTTCCAAATGAATCTGATAAATTTAAGCGGCGATATTTTGAATCATATATGGGCTATAACTTGAGATATATATCATTGATTCGATTTCATGCCTTGATTGAAGTGAAGTGAAGCAGAACTTGATCCAATAGGCGTGACATCATTTTCGAGAGCTCCATATCATCATTTATTCGACTTGTCGATAACAATCGATTTTTATCGCATTCAATAGAACTTGCCATGTATTTGTTTACTATGGAAAGTTGTTTAAATGTGAAAAATATTATTATTATAAATATATAAATATTATAAATATTTGCATTAATCGAATAATAAATTTACAATATTTTAATGTTATATAAATCTTTCAAATAAACTACAATTATACATTTTTTTATTTAATGACATAGATATAATATTAAAATAATATTAGAAATGATGTAATATTTGAATAATATTTTATTTAATAGCAATTTCCCCATTGCTTAAATTTATTATATTATTTATGGTGGCTTGCAAAAGACAATAAAAAAGAATCGTAGACAACTTTTTCTAGATAATAAAGTTTCAGTTTTATTGCAATTTGATTTACTACTATCCTTAGTAGGTCACTCTGCTTTAATGCTCTATCGTGGCTTTTAACTCGGACTGTACGTCAATTCATAAAACATTGCAAAAGTTTATCAAATGCCCTAGCTATAGCATTTATATGAAGTCAAAGGCCACTCGATTCCTCGACTACTTTTCTGTTTTATGGAAATTTCTTTTGGTATATCTCTCACAATGGCTGATGGTCTATTGTTGCCCCAACTGCTCTATCTCTGCTCTCTGCTGTCCCTCAAACAGCTGTCGCTTATTAATATACTTTCAATTTATGCTAATTTGAATAGCAGTCTATTTCATTATTGCTCTCTCTCTCTCTCTCTGTCTCTCTCTCTCTCTCTTTGAATCTACTAAGAAAATATTTGGTCGAATGGTATTTCTTGGACTATCTTTAATCATTAACTAAGCACAGCTTTTGTTAAATAATTTCTCAGATCTAACTCCATTATTGTGGCTAATATTGCCAGCTATTGTTAGCTCTTCAAGTGCGACCGTTGCCTAGGCTAATACCGCTTGGATTTGTAGGGCTGTAGGGTTTTTTTTTGCTTTTTTGTTTTTCGCCCGACACAGCTATTGTTTCTATGGATATTACAAGTGCCACGCCCAGCTGGTGGCAGCCTTGGTGTTGCACTGGTGATGCCATTGAAGTGCTACTGTGCAGGCAGTGTAAACATCAAGAGCTCGTTGCTGCTGGGCTCAAGCAATTGCAATTAATTCAATGTCAGTTCAACTGTAGCAGAGACAAAGGCTAAGCTCCGAATGTGGGCCATGCCCCCTAGCCACCCAGCCAACCAGCCACGCCCAATGCCCCCCCACAGCGGGCCAGATGGCAAGTAGTTTGGCAAGGCGGCGTCATTCGAAATCGCTAAAACTTTTTGACAATGGCCCCGAAAGCGTCGCAGTCGCAGTCGTAAGTGCTTATCTGTGCAGCACAAAGTCGGTGCCTCAATCCATTTGCCTGCCCCCACCACTATTCTCTGCCCCTCCCTCGCCCAAAAAAACTTCAACAAAGTCGATTTCGATGGCGTTGCCTCTTCAGCGATTAATTCCGCCTGCCAGCACCCAAACGTTGACGATAGACAAAATGATGAACACGATGAGGAAGAAGACGCCGAGAGTTATGATGATGACGACGATCATAATGATGTTCGCCGCTGACGTTGACGTTGCCGCCATTGTTAACGCTCTCCAGCCAAAGGCTAGTTGAGCGCCTGCATCGCCCCAACTGGAAATATATCAATTTCTCTCGGCTACAAATTGTATGTGAAATGAATTTGTTGTTCAGCTCAGCTGAAAGCATTGAAAACTCTGATATGAGCACTGAAATTGGGGCCGATTGACAGAGCAGTGCTTAAAAATCTCACACAATATCGATGTCTTCTATGGGAACAGAATATGAATATTGCAGAATATTACAGCTAATGAGACGGCGGCCACTTTACATGTAATCGAAATATTACTCTAAAGTATGCTAATAGGCGAAGCAAATTAGGGATAATTGACGCTTTATGATAGCATTTTGACTTTACTGTCCTACACTCTTCTCTTCTATAACTTTGACGAGTATATTCGGTCTCTCTTCCACTCTGAATTAGCTCTCCTTCGTTCTCTCCTTCACTTTTACTTAACTGTTTTACAATATATTCCCTCTGTCTTCTTCTTTCTTATTCTCTCTCTCTCTTTTTCTTACTCTCTCTCTTCCTCTCTCACTCTCTTTCTCCGTCTCTCTCTCTATCTCTCTCTCTCTATCTATACATTTCACTCTGCCACTTCGATTTACTCCTTCTAAATTCACGATCTCACTTAACTGTTATATATCCTCTCTCTCTTTCTCTGTCTCTGTCTCTCTCTCTCTCTGTCTCTCTCTCTCTCTCTGTCTCTGCCTCTCTTCGACTTTACTTTCCTAAACGGTCCTATATGATTTTGGCTCTCCTTTACTTAACTGTTCTACAACCGATCGCTCGAGTTGGCTTAACTCTTCTTAAGTATTCTCAATTGTCCTACATTCGCTCTCTCTTTTAAACTAGTCTGCTCTACACTAAATATCCCACATTCATTCTCTCTCTCTCTCTCTCTCTCTCTCTCTCTCTCTCTCTCTCTCTCTCTCTCTCTCTCTCTCTCTCTCTCTCTCTCTCTCTCTCTCTCTCTCTCTCTCTCCCTCTCTCCCTGTCTCCCTCTGAGAGCCTAATTTGTCGTGCTGCAGCACCGTCTAGAGAAATTAAAGCGAATCTCAAATGGCACTCAAAAAATAATGTGCATATAATTTATTGTTATACTCAAAACTACTCTTCACGAACACGCTCTTCTTCTTCTCAGCACTCTCAGTAAAAATGTAGCTTACAAAAAAATACATTTTAATGGATTTTCGTGTTGAGCTTAAAATTAATTGCACTACAGACACCTTTTAAGGTTTTCTTTTCTTTTTCCACTACCACTCCAACTAGTTTGCGTTTATTTCACATGCGATTATTATGATTGAGGTGCGTGCGATTAGTGGGCTTTCATCGCTTGGCTCAAGTTGGCTTAATGGCACCCAGAAGTCCAATATGCCATAACAACAATGCGCAGCTTTAATTAGTGTTTAAACCTAATTATATGTATATGCTCGTAATGTGAGCTGTTGTTGTTGTTGTTGTTGTTGCTTTGGGGGGCCATTTGGCATTGGCCATAAAGTGACGTCGACGCTGTCAAAGTCAGCCAAATGCGAATTACGGAATACGAAATACGAAGTACGAGGAAATAGGAAAACTTTAAAACTGCGCACGGCTACGCTGCGGCAGCAGCTGGCTTCCAATGCCCTTTAACCCCATTTACCCCATTTGGCCCAACACCTTGTTCCGGGAGGCGGCAGCAGTTCGGGTTGGTAAAAATACCAAAAAAAAAAATAAAAAATAAGTAAACGCAGCTTAGCAAATTGTGCGCTGCCAACGACTTGAGTTTTATTTTTATGTTGATGCAAAAACTTTACGTGCTCAAGTTTATTGAGTGGCTGCTGTATATGAAATTTAGTTGGCTGTGCGTGCGTATCTCTCCCTCTCCCTCTCCCTCTCTCTCTCTCACTCTCTCTGTTAAATGGGCAGAAAAGGGCTAAGCTTGGGCTGGGTTAAGGCCGAGCTAATCAGCAACTGTCTGCCACGACAACATCGAGTTTGAATGTTAAATAGAAAACACGATTTGGCCAGCAGGCGAAGGGGATTTCATCAGCAGCTCAGCAACCTGTAGATGGATCGCTGGCGATATACTTTGGATCCGCTCGTGAGCCAGAAGTCATCTTTCATCATCAGAGAATGTACGAAGTAGAGCTCAGGTGGGGCTGCACTTGGGCACGCACCCTTGTCAAGGGCACTTTACGAATTCCATTTGGAAAAGCCTTTAAGCGTAAGCCTGAATCCATTTACCATATCTCAACTTAAGGCCCGCTCGAATTCGAAATGCATAAAAGCCAATTTTAGCCACATTAATTAGAGAGTTGCAGCGGTTGCAGCGGATCGCCTGGGCGGTTCCTGCTTTGCATATTCATTTGCTGGTGGAAAGTGGTGGTATGGCCCGTTATATCAGATGCCGGCCAGAGTAAAAGTCTTGACTGCGGGCGATTCAATTTTTAATGAAGCCAACGCAGCAGCGAACACCAGCCACGCCCTGGCGGCCATAAAATGAAATGGAAAATTGGCGCCAAGGGGCTAACAGCTGCTAAAAGAAAGACCAAAAATGTTGCATCACACTTTCACGGAGCTGGGCGAAGGGCATTGGGCAAACCTAACACCAAAGTGGGCCAAAAGCCGCACGCACTAACCACAACTGCACTGCCACCTTCTGCCCGGCCGACTATTCCCAGCCCCAAGATCCACAGCTGAGAAACTAAGTGCCAGCATTTAGCTGCCAAATTCGAGTCCTCTTTCAACTTCTTGCTGTCATTGGCTAACCAAACGTGTTTTCCCCAATTTACATAAATATTTAGATTCATTTTCAAACTTGCACAGCAAGTTGATAGCCGCCTTTGGAAGCCCCTCAAAGTTTGCCAAAAACTGAGGACTTGAGCCTGGTGAAAGATTCAATTTTAGAGGGAAGTAAAGTTGTTACACTCGTCATTGTCATTGTCATTGTCATTGTCATTGTCATTGTCATTGTCATTGTCATTGTCATTGTCATTGTCATTGTCATTGTCATTGTCATTGTCCATTGTCATTGTCATTGTCATTGCTTGTCCATTGTCATTGTCCGTCATTGGTCATGCATTGTCATGTTGTCATTGTCATTGTCATTGTCATTGTCATTGTCATTGTCATGGTCATTGGCATTTCATTGTATCATTGTCCATTGTCATTGTCATGTCATTGTCATTGTCATTGTCATTGTCATTTGTCATTGTCATTGTCATTGTCATTGTCATTGTCATTGTCATTGTCATTGTCATTGTCATTGTCATTGTCATTGTCATTGTCATTGTCATTGTCATTGTCATTGTCATTGTCATTGTCATTGTCATTGTCATTGTCATTGTCATTGTCATTGTCATTGTCATTGTCATTGTCATTCATTGTCATTGTCATTGTCATTGTCATTGTCATTGTCATTGTCATTGTCATTGTCATTGTCATTGTCATTGTCATTGTCATTGTCATTGTCATTGTCATTGTCATTGTCATTGTCATTGTCATTGTCATTGTCATTGTCATTGTCATTGTCATTGTCATTGTCATTGTCATTGTCATTGACAGCGACTTTAAGTGAAAATGTTCACTACTTTAACTCGGTTAAGGTATAAAATGGATCATTGCACACAAATTGAGAATATTTATAGGCAACTTTGTAGGAAAACATTTGCTTATTTAACTTGGTTAATGTGTGAAACGGATCATTGGATGCACAATAATTATTTATTCGAGCATATGCCTCTGCCTTTAAATTACAATTTCTATATTTGTGGCTGAATGCTTGAATGAATGCACAATTACGAATGTGTTAAGAGTTTTATAATTAGGCCGCATATGAAACTCGCAAGATTTTTGCCAATTAATTAATATATCACACAGGCACACACACACGCATACACACACACATATGACAATGTATAAGCAGCTTTAATAGTTTTAATTAGAGGTCGTTCTGTTTGGTAGTTTCTAGCATATTTGGCCTACGTTTTTGGCAATTCCCAGAGAGCTCAAAAAACAAATATTAAATAAATGAATGGATTCGAGCACGTATATAGACAACAGGCAACACACAAATAGACACACACACACACACGCACACACACACGCGAGTGCGCTCACGCACACCAACTACAATTAAGTTTCCATATTTTTGTTCTCTCTTATCAGCGGTGAATGTGTGTGTGTGTGTGTGTGTTTGTTTGTCTGCTGTACGTGCGCATCTATGGCTGTGTGCGTTTAAGTGTTTGCCTACAACTACATTAACACTTTTTGGCTTTGACTTGATTTGCACAAAGCAGATGAGATGCTGCTGTTTGTCTAGCGCCCTCTTTTGTTTGGAACATTTAAATGAGAAAACTTTTATCTAGTTTCCTACCCATTCCTTCGCATACCTATCACTCTTACCCCAATAGAGACAGAGAGCGCGTGGGCAGGGAAATAGTAGGAGGAGAGACTCCTTCTTCACCCATAGATACATGGAAAACATCTAAGAGTGAACTTAACAGTCAAATGACGCACGCTGGTCCAGGCACATCACAAAATACTTGTATTTACCCAAAAAAAAGAAGAAGTCGAGTAAAAGCGATTTTCGTTTTCGTTTTTCTTGTTTGTTTGCTTTTCTCAACTGTACAAGTTACACACACACTCACTCACACACGGCCACAAGTTGTGCGTGAGTTTTATATGACTTTTTATTGACAAAATGACAGCATTATGTGGCTAGCATTCACATAATGATACTATACTACGATTAAAGCACACTGCATATTTTAGTATACCCTGTAAGAGTGTGTACAGCTAATCAGACTTCATGTTAGTTGTATGAGACAAGCCTGCAAATGCTTTTTAACTTTGAAGCTTCGAGTTGAAACAAAAACCCAAAGAAAACCAAAAAAAAACCTATTGAATTATTAAGCCAAACTTTCAATTGCTTTATTCAAGTAGAGTTCATTGTCTATGGAAACAATTTGTCTTACATAAAATTTGTTAATCTGTAAGATAAAGCCAAACGAAGCTAGTTTGGAATGAAAACATTTTGAGCTATGATCAACTTCAGATTGAGCTGAATTCTTAGTTCAATTGGCATTGAAAGTAAATAATTTTCTATCAAGTTTCATGATTTCTGCTTGGCCTACTTAAGATCAATGAACTAGTTGCATGAATAAGTTCATTATTAGCTCATTATCAAAGAGCTGACAATGAAACTTTTGGATGCCAAAAATTTAAGTAAATGCATTTTCAGGTATTCAAATGATTCTAACAGTCTTTGATATAAAAAAGATTCAATCAATTCTATTCAAATTATAGTAATATATAGTTAGCATAAGCAAAAGGATTCACTTAAAGTCATCTGCTTCTAGTTGAGGTATCTGGAAGTCTAACCTTCTGTGAGTCTTTTCCCATAACTATGCTTCAGTGAATTCCCTTCGAATTTCTATCTTAAAGAGAATCCATAGTTAATTGTTCAATATGTTGGCAATTGAAGCATATATTTAGATAAATATATACATGTATGTATGTATGTATGTGTATATATATGTATATCAAATGTCTTTGCCTGCAATCTGAGCAAACTTTGCTTATTGTTTGACTGAGTAAAGATAACTATTTTTGTTATGCCCTGAACCCAATGGAAATGTGCGGGTTTGCTCGCTGTGCGTGTGCATGTGTGTGTATAATACTTGCCCCGGGACAGATTGCACTAGCAGCAGCAGCTGTTCGACTTGTGTTCCAGGTATCTCATAGTCGGACACTCCCTCTCCAGAGAGAGGACTTTTTCTTCCCACCCATATATAGTTTGTTTTTTTTGTTGCTGCTCTTACTTTTCGCCTCACTTTGGCTCTTGTTACATAGTTGGATGTAAGCAAGAGTAAAGTTGCTGTCATCGGCAGCACATAAAAAACTTTAAGCAACAAAATCGCATAAACTGTTGTTAAGTGAAAGTGCGATAAATCAATTTGTAATTGGGGCAAGTTCTGCCAGCCGCCATGGTCTCGTCCTGTGTGTGTGTGTGTGTGTTGGTGTGTGTGTGTGTATTCCCCAGGATAACATAGACAGCGACGCGACTTAACCCAAGTATGTTATATGTGTAGTTATTGGCAAATACATATGTATGTGATGCTGTCGAGGACTTTGCTTGCCAGCCACATCCATGGACAATCGGATGAGTTCTTGGGCTGGTTGGTATGAGTGTTGTTATGGTGATAAAATTACATTTTGCAGCCTTTCATTTTTGCAGCCATTCTTTCTTCGTTTCTTGGCCAACAGCTTAAGCTTGTCTCTGCTGGACTTTGACACAAATCCCTACGAAAAACACATAAGAAAAACATCTTACACATATGTATGTACATACACACATATGTATGTATATTTGTATGTGTGCAGCAACATTTAGGATTAAGCATTTATTATATTTGCACACACAGAATTCTCAAGAGCTTGTTGTTTGCTTGATTTTATTTACAGCTGGATTTGCAATTACAAGACGAAGCCGGCGGCGACATCTCTAGTTTCATAACAAACGGCGAATGGGACTTGTTAGGTGAGATTCATGTGTGGAATATTCATTTCATTTCGATGCCATTAAATATTCTATTTAAAATATAAAAAAAAAATCACACACACACGCACTGAACTAAAACCTGAATTAAATAATGTTTGTAAAATGAAGTAAATCACATAATTAGCATAAATAATTTCCAAAATAATTTACTAATTAATGACTATCAATAATTCTCATTCTCTTTTCTGCATATGCTCATCTCATTTGCACCAACAAACAACAACAACAACAACAACAACTATAACAACAACAACTCTAACCACATCACAATTTAAAAACCAAAATCAATAAATTTAACCAAAAATTGATCAGGTGTGCCCGGTAAACGTAATGAAATCTACTATAATTGCTGCCCAGAACCTTATATTGACATAACATTCGCCATTTTGATACGACGCAAAACTTTATACTATTTTTTCAATTTGATCGTGCCGTGCGTATTGATCGCATCGATGGCACTGCTAGGGTTTACACTGCCACCAGATTCTGGTGAGAAGCTATCGCTTGGTAAGTGTCCGTCTAGAAAAACACAAAAACCAAATAAATACAACACCAAAAGAAAAAAAAAAAGCAACAACAACAAAAACAACCAACAACAACAAGTAGCCATCGCAACTCTGATATTTCCCCCAAAATAAATAGTAAATTTTAATACTATTAACTAGTCCATGTTCCAAAAGTGTTTCGTATATTTAAGTGTTGACAAGTTTGCTGTAGGATTTCTTACTTGCATGCTCTCTCTCTCTCTATCACTGTGTTTCTCTCTGTCTCTCTCTCTGTGTCTATCTCTGTCTCTCTCTAAATCAAATGAAACCAAACACACACGTATATATACATATATATTTATATATTTATTGTGAAACGGAAGCCCATTCGCTATAAGAGGCTGCCAGCAGTAGGACACAAGTTGACTGCCACACACACACACACACTCTCACACACACACACACATTACGTATACGCCGCATAGAGCCTTGACTAACTATGCAAATGCAATGCAATCCAATGGCCGACGGCAATGGCAACAACTCTGCCAGCGAACAAACAAAGCGCACGAGTGTTGCAAGTGCAAAAAAAAAAACTAAATAGGAGAAAAAAAAAAAACAGCAGCCGTCACCATCATTTGTAATCAAAGTCAACGCAAGCAAAAGTGAAAAATATGGCACAACTGCTGGCCCACCTTTCAGCTGGGAGAATAGGACGCAAATGCAGGACGACAGCCAACGAGAGACGGACGACAACGGACAGACGGACGGACGGCAAATGAGCACAGAGCCTTGAACCCTTGAACCTCACTCGACAGTGAGCCTTTCCCTAGTTAACCATGTCAAGCAACGCAACTCAAATACAAATATTTACAATCAACTCACATACATATATATAAAACTATATATGTACATATATATTTATATGCATGTATGCATATATATTTGTGGCACTGCTGCTGCCTAATGCATTCAGGCAACAAGAAGCACAGCCTCTGCCTTTGCCTTTTGTGCTGCGAGTTCATACATTTTCGCATCGTACGCTATTGATAATAAAAAAAAGGAACTAAAATAAAATAGAGTAAAGCTGCATTTTAGCCCTTTTAGACTTGATTTATGCATTCGATCTGTGTGGGCCAAGGCCATGATTGAGTAGCTCACGAACTCTGTTCACAAAGTAGCGCGAATTTGTTGCGTTTATTGTATTTTGCTGTTTATGAATATTTATCGATAGCAGCTGCACTTGATTGCTGCAACTATCGCTGCAAACAAAAGCTGACACCAGTCGATACTATCGTTGCTATCATTGATCACGCAACTGCTTTGCTTGTAAGTCGAGTTGCAAAGCCCAGCCCTGGTTTCAATTATCGATACTATCGTTGCTTTCAACGATCGGATTAGCAGCTCTCATTCTTTTGAATTCTCCTCTCTATTCGCCTTGTAGCTGTTTGTATTAAATGAATGTAACATAAATGAAAATAATAATAGAAATTTGATGAGCATCAAACTGTCTGCAATTTTGACATATACCTCTTTGTACAAAGCTAAGGCGACGCATTTCGGTTCCTTTCTTGGCTCTTTCGCCGGCACAGATACATATGACTATTATGATCTGTTGATCTATGGCCGCTCTGTTGCCAACGCGCGCGCCTCTCATCTTCCGGCAAACAGCTCTGACAACTGACAAGGCACACCCACGCACACATTAAGCTGAGAAAGTTATGCGAAAATGTGGCAAAATGCTTTGCAGCTCATATCCTGAGCACAGACACAGTGGAACAAAACTGACACAACGACAGACAGACATTGGCCGTGGCTATGACGATGTTGGCGTTGGCGATGGCTGTCGCTGGGGCTCATCACGTACTTTCAACATGCAGCATATGGTGCATGCCAAAATTTATACAATACAGCTATACGAAAATACTTATATAAGTATGCTAGATATAAATATATCGCGTTTATGAGCGAGAGCAGCAAAAGTTTTGCTTGCAGCTGCTAGAAAGCAAAACAACAACAACAACAAAATATAAGCAAAAGAGCAAAAAATTGCCATATTTTAAAAATTGTTCATAGCAAACGAAGCCCCAGCCCCGCTGTGCCATGGCCATGCGTGTGTGTGTGTGTGTGTGAGAGTGTTCATGTGTGTGTATAGCAAAACGCATTAGGGCTGCCAGCCATGGCTCATGCATAATAGACAAGTTTGCGTAAAACCCTGTGGCTAATTTATGTTTGCCCGACACTTTTGGCGGCAGCCCCTCCGCCACGCCTCCAGCCCCATCGCCAGCTGACTTTTCACATAATTTATATAACCTCAAAAGAGCAAGAGCATAAAATATGCACAGGACACGCAAAAATACATATAAAAATATATAAAAAAAAATATTACAAAATACAAAAACAAAAAAAATGAAAAAAGGGAACAACAAAATCTTTGATAAGGCTAAGCACTCGAACTGACAAACGCCAGCTGGCCAAAAGAAAACCCCAAGCAAAACCATAAATAATGATAACTTCCATAAGGTGCCGCAGGACCAATGACAAATGTATATGTATGTGTGTGTGTGTGTGTATGCTGTATGTGTGTGCGTGCTTTTAGTTATGTTTTTATTTCGTATTGAAAACTAGTCTTGTGACACTAGAAACGAAGCGAAATTGCGACGGACAACGGACGACGACGCTTGAGGTTCAGCGCAGAGAATACGGTAGTAGTTTTTTATTCACCAAGTGGGACAATTATATCATCTCTCTATATATACTATATATATAAACGCATCCTTGCATCAATGCAGCAGCAGCAACAGCAGCAGCAGCAACGCTGGAGCAGCAGGCAGGATCAGCTGGAAACACGACTCTTAGCGAATCAGTTTTAAACTAATGAATATAATATGAATAATAATGCTATCTCTCTCTATCTATCACAACTGCTCTCTCTCTCTATGTCTCCCTCTCCTTCTCTCTATCTTTTCTTTTTCTCTGCGTATATAACTCTCTATCTTACACACACACACACACACACACATGCCGATGCCTACACACCTTTGTGCAATAATTTTGTGCTGCATACTTGCAGGAGTTACTATTTTACTATCGCTCACAGTCTTCCTGAATATGGTAGCGGAAACGATGCCAGCTACATCCGATGCTGTGCCGCTGTTGGGTAAGTAGAGGCAGCGCCATCTGGCGTTCGCCGGCTGGGCTAATTGCCCGGCGCTCGCTCGCTATCTCTCTCTCTCTCTCTCTGTCTGTCTCTCGCTCTATAAAAATATCGCTGTCTATCTCGCTGACTTCAAATTAACGCACACTCAACTCTGCTCAACAAGAACAACAACAACAGCAATATTTACTACTATTTACTACTACTACTACTACTATTTTAATAATAACAACAGCAGCAACTACAACAACTACAACAACAACAACAACTAATCAGCCAAGATTTTTACCTTCCGCACAGCCTCGATAATTGCCGCCAAGCTAATTTGCTGCATTTTTTGTTGTTTTTTTTTTTTCATATTTCGTTTTGTTAACTCGTTTTTATTAGTTTTCGTCAGGGCTTAGATGGGAATGCTTAAGGCTGCGGCTTAAAGCCTTACAGTATGCGCTGTCAGTATGCACACATAGACTTTAAGTGAAGTTAAATGCTGGAATAACGAGCGAGTTGGGATGATATCTAAGTGAACTTATCCAAGACCCTAATGTTCTATATTTTTTAAGCAGTGTATACCAAGACTATGCTGGCCATAGTAGAGCTATGCTAAAAGAAATTCCCATTATATAAAAACAAATTAATATATTTATATATTCAACATTTTTTGTCCAATAAAATACTATTACAATAATCGGCTTAGCTCTGCTTTCAAATGCTTTCAATATATGTTCATATTCTACCCAACTTGCCTTAACAACTTTTCTGGTTCCGCCTCCATAACAGCTATATTTATCCCAACTTCAGATCAAAAAAGAGCGGAATATTAGCTTGAAATTCCATAAACTTTAGCCAAGCTCTCAAAATGTTCAACTAATCTCGAAATTCACGTTGACAGCGAACGGAATTTCTATAAATATTTATAGCATATAAAGTATCCATAACTAGTACTAGGAAATTCCTTAAAAATATTTTACATAAATATAAAATAAATACTTGTCCAATGGCAAAGCCTATAGAATACGCCAACAGCTCAATATTATCGATTGCATAGACAGCTGCTGAAATATAGCTATCAGAAGTCGAATCACTCCTGCTGGGTCACGCCCCACACGGCGGGCGGCGCAGCTGCTTTGGCTAGATTAACTTCGCTCTACAGTCACGTAGGTATATATATGTATGCATGTATGCATGCATGCATGTAAACATGCCTTGTGGGCATGTCCCCGACTGTTGCTGCTGCAGATCAAATGCGAGCCGTTTCAATTAACGCGCAATGAGGGAAATCAAAGTCAACTAGAATATTAAATAACAGTGAACGTAAACTTCTCGCCTCGAATTCATTTGTAGGGCACGAGTGAAATCAAAGCTCGTCGAAGATTTGCAGCGCTATTAGTTTCAAATTTTGAAGTTTCTCCAGATGGCCATAAACACGTACAACAATAGAGATTGCCTCGTTTCGAGTTTCGTTTCATGCAACACGCGCACCTTCGCGCCAGGGGAGCGAACTTTAGCCCAGTGGGAGCGAAAGAGAGCGAGGGTGGGAGGGAGGTGGAAATGTTTTAGTGTCTAGTTTCTGGTATTTGTTTGCACTTTGTTTTCTTAATATTTCATTTAATGGCCGGCAAATGGAGCTGATGGCTGATGGCAATGGCAATGGCAATGGCAATGGCAATGGGGACCCTCGCGCGCCTTTGGGGGCCGCTGTGATTTAAACGTTTTCATAAACTTTGCACAATTTATGCGCACACATCTCGAGTTTGGCTACGTGCATTGAACTATATACATATATATATGTATATAGAGTATATATATATATGTATGTGTGTATATAGTAGGCCCTGCAATGCATTCAAAAAGTATTCAGCAAAGTGCTATAAATATTAAGTTAGATTTAGAGCTAACAACTGCAGCACGTAACACACAGCACAGTGCCCATTAAAAGTAACGGAACAATAACAATTCATGTCATTCGCATACAACAATGAACTAGCTCAAGTTAGTCGAAATCCCAATTGGAAAATGTAGCGATATACAAGCCGTTGCTAGTCGCTATGCAAATAATATGAGATCATATTAACAATTAGTTAGAATCACATCAATTAGTATTGTAACTATCGCATTTGTATGTAGCGTGTGTGTGTATGAGTGTGTGTGTGTGTGTGTGTGTGTGTGATTAGTAATGAATCTATGCATAACTAGCAAATTATATTGATATAGAACATTTTAGTTCATTAGCAACTAGTTCCGTTCCCACTCACGTTCAGAACTGCGAAGGCAACAACAAAAACAAACTTTTTACTAGTTCCAGTTGGAGTCTTAAATGGAAAACCTTTAAATGCATTCATTGCAAGTTGTAGAATCTCAAACGAAGATTAATGTAGAGTTCCTGATGGATGCATGCAGAATCAATCAAATATCATTTGTAAAATTTCAGTTTTACTTAAGAGCTTCTTGAATTATTTCTAGATGTTATATCGAGATAACAAATTTCAAGACTCTGTTTAGCTCTGCTGAAATTGAAATTGAAATTATTATTTCGAGCCAGTGCCATTGCATAACTGAGATCTATTCAAATGAGCAATCATTCAGCATAAATAAAACTAACCAAAGAGTTTTCAAGAACAACTCTAGTTTATTTCATGATCTTTCTAACGTAACTCAGGACTATATATATACCCTTGGAATGATGTATGATATATAAGATGAAATAAACTATGATACAATTTACAGCTGTATGTGTGTGTATGTGTGAATGCTATGTATGTATATAAATGTATCTATATAGGTATACATATGTATATGTATATGTACCTTTGTATATAGGCAAACATGCATATACATACACACATATCTGTATGTAGGTGTGAAACCATAAACAATATATTATCCAGTATGTTGACACCATTTAGTGACTTAGAGCATTAGTAATTAGGTAGACTCACATTAGCATAACATTAGTTTAGATGCGTATTACTATAACTAACCAAATCCACATTAACAAATCAAGTCCATAACAGTGTCATGCATAGTAAAAAAAAAACAAAAAAAATTGTTTGTAATGATAGAGTAAACATGAATTGGTTTACCATAGTACTAATGGCAATTACCTATTGAAGCATGACAATACCAAGAGCAAAAACCACAACAACAACAGCAACAAGAACACCATTCAAATACCATATACTAATAATCCATAAAAAATAACAAATGTTCAGTGTTCTAATTCTATCATTTGTAGCCTAAATAGTAAGGTAAGTCTCATGTGTAAGTCATACAAACGTTTATTATTGACTGAATACGTTCCATACTTCGAATTACTAGCAAAACGTTCAATTTTCCATTTGGATTCACATTTCAGATATACAACAACAACAAATTTTATAATAATAATTGAAAGTACTGAAATCTTCCAAACCCATTCATCCATTTACGCATGCTAGGTCCCCTCCTTCCGCATATACATATGTATAACCAATAATTTCTGTATATTTAGTTCACCCAAGACATATTTAGTACAACAAGAGCCAATGCACAGATTTACAATAAGTATGTATGCATTACACACACACACACACACACACACACATACATAGACACATAGACACATAGACAGTTGCAGACATTCATTCAAGTTCATTATCAATCCACACACACACACACACACACACGCACACTTATCAACAGTAGTTGTGTATTTTTGAATATCGTATTTTGAATATCGTATTTTATATATACCTATATATTTTATCGTATCGAGGACTGGTATGGCAATCAAACTCACAGCATGCACTCTGGACCTTTCGATAGACAAACTCCTGTAATTTGGTAAATCGAAAAAAAGAAATTTACAAAAAAAAAATAAGAATAATAAGAAAATTGAAAAAGAAAAACGAAAATAAAAAAAAGGAAATTCAAGGCCAGATTCATGAGTCGGGAGTCGAGAGAGTCGTATATTGGGCAACTCTGCCAAGTTTTCTGCTTCCTTAAGTATCACTCTCTACATATGTATATATGTATTTGTCTACATGCATACATATATATATGCCTTTCATATATATGTATGTATAATTGTATATTTTCGTTTTGGATTTGTGTTTTTTTTTTTTTTTTTTCATTCTTTTTACAACTTGTGTAGCGCCTTGTTTTCTTTCGATTCTGTGATTTATATTTTGGATTCTATGCGTACAACGACAAGTGGCTCGCATTATCAATGCCGGTGTCAGATACATGTGTATGTATTTTAGCCAAGGACCACTACCACATAATGTAAAAGAAAAAACGTTCTTGTTGGCATGCAAGAACACAAATGCCTACAAAATTGTTGACATGCCCACGCCCCCGCCCCTCGACCACGTTCCCCTACACGAACACAAACATGCGACACACAGACACACACACACACCTACACACACGCACACATTCACACGTTCATAACTGAAACAATTGATGAATACTATGTCATATAATGTTGTATTGCACATTCATAGAGAAGCCATGAATATGAATACAAATGTGAATGAAAAATTGAATATGAATATGAATATGAATATGAGTGTGTGGCAAATATTGCTGAATTCAATGGGAATCGTGCAACGGGGGCGAAATGGCAATGTCAACCTCAGCCCTCAAACTGAAAGTGAAACTGAAAGTGAAAACTCAAACTGAATGTCAACACGGAGGCCGCTAACAATTGGAGCTAGAGCTAAGCGCCAGCTGGTCACACTTGCCCCCACTCACACCCACACACAAGCACACAAACACACACACACATACACACACCAAATGGGAACAGCTATGTAAATATCTATTGAAACAATTTTAATGTCCGTGATAAATTTATATAAACTAAAAAACAAGCTAAATTCTGGTCTCTCTGTCTCTTGCTTTACTTCACTCTGTCTCTCTCTCTCTCTCACACACACACACTTGCTCTACCCCGCTCTTTCTCTCTAAGTCTGTCTCGCTCTTTGCCTCTCTCTCTCTCTCTCTCTCTCTCTCTCTCTGTCTCGCTGTCTCACGCTCTGTTCTGTTGTTATATATATGTATATGTACCCATATGTATATGTATGTATATATCGAATGTATGCTATGTCTGTCTTTAACTGTTTAAAAATGAAACACACAAACACACACACACACACGCAAATTCTGTATAGCAAAATTAAATGTTAAAAAAAAAAACATAATAATATTAATAATGTTTTGCATGTGAAATTGCAAATGTTGAAACACTCAGAGGGTAAACGACAGAGTGTAACGGATTCAATGGATCAGTTAATATGTTGTATATATGTTTAGGCCTATCTCTATCTATATCTATATCTTATGTATATATGTTCTCTCACGGGCTTTAACATACGTTTCTCTGTACATATTTGTAATATTCATTTGTTTATGTTTTTTCTTCACTTATTTTGAGAACAAATTGGTTTTAGTTTCGTGAAGTAGTGTGGTAGCAACTCTCTCTCTCTCTATCTCTTTCTCTATCTATCTTCATCTATCTCGCTCTCTCTCTCTGTCTCTGTCTCTTAAGTACCCCTCAGAGCCTCATACAAAATTATTGCTAACTGCATATCACATGTTTTGATATATGTTTAATGGTGTTTCGCTTCTTTAACATGTACAAACACACACACACACACAACACACACACACACACACATACACATACATCATTGTATCATACACAATTAGCTGAAGAAGAAGAAGAAGCAACAACACTTGTAAATAAAACAATGCGAAATATATATATATATAAATCTCCTTTTTTTTGTTTGGATACCCTTAGCATACATACATACATACATGCATATGCATATGTATGTATACATATATATATATGTATGTATATACATGCACATATGTCGTAGAATATCGTACGTATGTCTGGCTTGTATGCAAACATTAAGGTAATTCCATGAATATCAAATATATATGCATATGCGACTAGTTGCTGTATATAATAATAATAATAAAAAAAAAAAAAAAAACAAAAACAAAAACAAATGCAAAAAAAAACTTACATTCATTCATATGCTTAAAGCGCCTTATATAACCTACAACTATGTAGTGCAGTGTATGGGACCCAAAACGAAAACAAAATAAAATACTTTAACTCAAATCCAACAAATATTATGTAAAGCTAAATGCAAAAATCTTAACTCATATGCACAGTGAAAAGGCAAACCAGCTAACAAAAGCAAATAATTAATTTTTATTTAATTTTCATTTATTTTTATCACCCATACATTCACATATGTAAATAGTCAATGAAGAAAAAATTAATTAATAATTATATATTTTTTTTTTTCTATTTAATTTTCGCTCCTCACTGTGCATAACCTAAATAAATGCAATTAAATAGTTTAAGCTAAATATGTATATGTAAATCCAAAGCAGTAAAAAAAAAACAAAAAAAAAACAACGCACTGATCCAGACAATAACTCAACTAACCAGTTCCATTTCCTACTTAATTGCCATATTAAAATACTAAAAAAAAAAAATACTAACAACCACAAGTACTACTACAACAACATTAACCGTAGCCATACAGTATACCAAAAAACAAAACCCAATCAATACCAATACCAAATCAAAACACCTTTGCCCGAGACCCAAAGTCTTTCATCAATTTACAGCTCAACAATAATGAGGAACCGAATCAGATCTCGATTTTTAACTCAAAATGATGATTGCGGATAATTGGTTGTGCACAAAAAGCGACAGCAAACTAAAAAAAAAAAATAAATATATATACTGAGAAAGTAGGGTTATGCCAAAAAATACCAATAACCATAAAAAAATAGAGTACAAAAATACCACACATACTGAAAGTTGAGACGCACACAAACGCGCGGTTCGGTTCAATAGAGTTACAGTTCCTTTGGTGCAAGGGAACCGAACCACTCCTTGAATCGGGCCACAAGTTTGCAGCGGCAAATCTATTGAATATATTAAGTAAAAAACGAGGAGGGGGGGACGAAAAAGGAAAGGAACTACATCAGTTAGCGTCTAAGTAGCACAGAGCTTTTTTTCAACTTTACCTAAACTTATCTCTTTAACTACTCTATGCCATATATGTATATGTATATGTCGGCGAGGCGTACACCTGTAAAATAACTCGAACTCTCTCTCTCTCTCTCTCTTTCTCACTGAAAACTAAACTAAACTAAATTAAAAAAAAGATATTGTTTTTTAAATATATACATACATAAATGTTAATATATATACTACCACTACTACTACTACTACTTACTACTACTAACTAACTTTTTTTAAATACTGCTTTGAACTTTTTCTCTAACTCTTACTTCCACTTGCCACAAAGCTAAGTTTTAGTAAGCATTACGAAAGTACCGAACAACAACAACAACAACAACTACTACTAATACTACCAGCGAAAGATCTATCGAAATTACTATAGTCTGTTGTTGTTGTTGTTGCCTTTCGATAAACCACAATAAATACGATGCGAACTTTTTTTTTGTATATATATACATAGATCAGCGCGAGCTATCGAAATGTGTACAAAGTCTATTTTTTTTACTCAAATACAAAGAAACCAACAAACACAACAACAACAACAATAACAAACAACAACACACACACACGCACTCACACATACAAAGCAAACGAAATGAATTGCTTAACGATAACGATAAACGATAAACCGACATCAAAACGCTCAACATCAGGGCAATGGGGCAATAATAGGTGTGCTCATCAAACTTATCGAAGAGCTAAATGAAGAAAACCAACAAACGAAATCTAACCAAAATCCAAAAATCTATCTAGCTTAGAATGAGCGTGAAGCGAATTCGCACCAACAATCGATATAATTACCACAATGTTTGTGTAATTTTTGTGTCCTTCTAGGAACTTATTTCAATTGCATTATGTTTATGGTGGCCTCATCAGTTGTGTCAACCATACTTATCCTCAATTATCATCATAGAAATCCAGATACGCATGAAATGAGTGAATGGGTAATATTTATATTTAAACTAAACTAAACTTAACTAACTTACTTGCTAACTACTTACTACTTACTTACTTATTTATAAAAACCAAAAAAAAAAAAAAAAAAAAGAAATGAAAACCAAACAAAACAAAAACGAAAATCAAGCTATTTCTCCTACCTACCTACTTCTTTTTTTGCTTTTATGTTCTCTTCTTCTCAACATTTACATAAATTCATTTCTTATTCTTTACTTAACTCTGCGAATTCCAATACGTTTTCAATTTGCCTTTGTTTCAATATGAATATCATTTCAACGAAACAATCAAAACATCCAAAATATACGCCACAGCTCACACATACACGCCCCAACATCCACACACAGTCCGCCACACCGCCCCACTGTATATACATACTTATTATGCCCACATACACGCCCAATGTCCTACCAAACATCACTCTCTCAACTCTTACGACATTGAAAAATACAAAAAAAATACAAAAAAAATACAGAATAAAAATGCAAAATACACTTGCATACATATTTACTCACAATTCATATGCATAAACTACTAGCTCTTCTTATACTTTTACACTATGCTGCATGCAAAATATATTTGCAACTCATGCAAAACCGAAAGCAAACATATTTTTTCAATAAACCTATCGATTTACATATACGAAATGGAATTTAAAAAAAAAAAATACTGAATAATATTCTTATAATAATTATACATGAGCTTGAATTTCTCATTAAATAATAATAATATAATAATTACATGCCTCTAAATATGTAATGTATAAAATTTAACCGATTTCTATGTGTCAGAATCAATTTAAATATCCAACAAAATTTTAAGAGGCAATTTTTTTTAATTTAAAAAAATTTAAAAAAAATAATAAAATAAAATAAAAGCTTAAATTTTTCATTTAAACAAAAGAACTTTTTCATACTCATTCACACAAGCGAAATGAGCATATTGGTGTAGCTTAATATCCGTTTTACAGTCCGTCTGTCTGTCCATCTGTCTGTCCTTATAAATGTAAAGAATTTCCATGCTATTCGGAGATTTCAAAATTTGAACACACATTCTCATGTATTCCTTTGAAAGATAGTGTGAAAGATTTCCTCATTTCTACATTAAGGGCGTAGTTATTCGCAAAATGCATTTAAAGGTATCTCTTCAGATATGGCGAATGCATTGGGGGGCGTGGCAAATCGTGCATCTTAAGCAGCTATAGCACTACAATTTTAAAAATAAACGTCCAATTTTCTGTAAGCCATCCTGGTATACATATGATAGATTGGGGGCGTGGCAAACCGGAAGAATTAATCTGTCACTAAATAGACCGTGAATGAGTATTCTGTGGTCGGTAATGCCCGACTGCAACGTTCTTAATTGTTTTTAGTTATTATATGAAAGTAAATTTTCTTATTAAAAAATATTTACAAAAAAAAATTATTAAATAAAAAAAAGTTAATCTAAAATTATTTTATAAATATATATAATATATTATAAAAATTGAATTTATTTTCTATGTGGCATATTTAATATTTATTCTAAAAGTTTTCTTTATGAAGCTTAAAAAAAAAATACATATTTAAAAGACAATTTTAAATGTCAAAACTTTAAATACAGAATATGTTTTTTTTTTTTTTCAAATCAAAAAACCGTTTTGACGACATATTTTGTTAAAAAAAAGAGTCTTACTTAAAAAATGTAAATGCACAAGTCCAAATTTTTATATCTGTTTGAAAACAATTTAAATTGACAGACTTAAAAAAAAATTTAACTAATTTTTTTCACTAAAGTAAAAAAAGTAAAAAATAACTAAATTAGTTTCAAGTAAAAAAAAATATATTAAATTTTAACCTAAAACCTTAAATGTTGCATAAATTCATAATCGATGTTTTCCTTTATATCGTTTTTAATCTTTTTTTCCAAGTCCACATATTTATATATGTCTATATACATACGTATATATATATATGTAAGCCAATTGTTTTTGTTTTGATTCAATGTTCTGCTGAGAGCTACTGTTTCCCCCCTCTCTCTCTCTTTCTATCACTCTATCTCTCTCTCTCTCTCTATCTCTCTCTGTTAAACTTTATATTAATTGCATATTTACATATTCGAGAACCAAAGCACAAATAATCACACCGAATTTTTATTTCTCTAACAAATACTCTGGCCAACTACAACAACAACAACAACTACAACTACTACTACTACTACAACAACAATAACAACTACAACTACGTTAAACTCTGGCAACTCGCAACGCAAACAAAAATAAACTCTACTCAACAACTCAAATGCCTCTTCAACTGTTTCTTTTTCTCCTCTGTAACTAACTAACTAACAAACTAACTAACTATATAACTAACTATCTTCGCAAAACTGACCAAAAATACAAACAACAAATAATATTTATAAAAAATAAATAAAAATGTCTGTATATATTTATATATGAACTACTTCAAATGTGACCAAAAACATTCGGTTTTAATGGTCTCTATAACGCGTGTGCTGTTGCTATCCTATGTCAACACACTTTGAACAACACTCTTAACAACAACAACAACAATAATAATATAAACAACAACAACAAAAACAATTCAATAACCAAAATTCATCTAAACTAAATACAACTAATAAATAAAAATCGAACTAAAAAACATTTTTTTAACGCTATAAACTAAAAACTTTAAATGTAAACGATTTAAACTCTCATATATACTACATATATATATATGTAAACTGTCTACATCCATCTATATATTATGAATTTTGTGTCACGCTAAAATTTCTTATACAACAAAAATATCACTTCATTTGACTTAAAATCAAATTCAATGATATAATAAACTTAAAAAAAAAACTGCTTAAAAAAACAATACAAAACAAAAACCAATATACTCATTTCACTTTCGTTAATGAGTATACATACAAAAAAAAAAAATAAATAAATTTAACAACCAACAAAAAATATATATACTATTTATACCGAAAAAAAAAAACCAAAAATATACTTATTGCTATTATTTTTAACCGCATTACCCAACAAACACCCCGTCTCTCTGTCGAACTCGCACACACAGATAAGAGTAATATTCCTTTATTGGTTACCTTGCATATTGCGCATGCAAAGACCCGGACAGGTTGGCTACGAATGCCCGCCGCCGCCGTCGTCGTCGGGCTCCTCGACAGCTGGTGACAAAAAGCAACAGATCCAAAACGTTGAGCTCAAGGAAAGGTAACCGAAACACATACCGCCAATTCTCTCACTCACACTCTAACTAGAACCAACTGTCCGACTACTAAGTACTAGCCGATCGGCCATCGATATGATAGATATACTCTGCTAATCACATGTTATTCAGTTCACTGATCTATTTACCCACCATTCTCTATTGTGTATGCTGTGTCATCCTCATCCACACACCCAACAGATCCTCGAAATCGCTGCTCGCCAACGTACTCGACATTGATGACGACTTTCGTTGCAATCATCGCTGCACTAGCGCCACGTTACCCCATCAGCCCACGTACTACAGGACAATGTTCAGGTAAAGTCAGAGAGTTAACTTTTAACACAATGACATATGCATCATTTACTGTCAGTTGGTGTATTATCTGAGTATAAATATTGCTTCAAGTTGAATACAATTTGTTGAATCATACATTAGGATAAATTGCCATTGAAGGAATATCTCCATTAAGATTGTAGGAATATCCCCATTGTAAACGCTAAAATCTTAAGTCTTTGACTTGACATATGAAATGATTTAATTTTTTTTTAATTTCATATAAAAAAAAAAAATAAATAAATTAAAATTAAAATAAAAAAAAAAACAATTCCATTGAAGGAATATCCCCATTCAGATAGGGATAAATTGAAGGAATATCGTAATAAAAAGCGCTTAAATCATCTCAAGTTTTTCACTTGAAATATGATATTATTTGAATTATTTGAGTTTCATATAAAAAAAAATCCATTGAAGAAATATCCCCATAAGTTAAGTATAAATTATAATAATAATATAAATTGATGGAATATCCCTATTGACAGCGCTAAAATCATCCCAAGTCCTTGACTTGCAGTAAATGATTAAATTTATTATAAATAAATGAGTCAATTTTTTATAAGTAATTTTAATTTTACATTGAGGGAATATCCCTATTGATTTCATTAAATTCATATCTAGTTTTTGACTGGCCGCAAATCAATAAATGTAATAATGCTCTCTAAGACCTATAGAAGAAATTCTCTAACAAATTTAAAATCTTTTGAGCGAGTTATGGCATGAATCGATATTTATCGATATAAAACATATATATAAACAAAATATATACATTCCCAGCTTAAATAGAGATGAACTGTGAGCCAGGGAAAGTGTTGACTCATTCAAGTTGACAATATATACTTACTTCAAGTAATATCTATAATTATTGATCGATGTCAATTGATATCGATATCGATGATATCGATCACAAAAGCTTGCATATGGTCAGGGAGATGTACTTTCAATATCCCACATGGTATTCTCAATCATTGAAGCCTAATAAAAGACTTTCACTCTCCACTGCTCGAGATGATCTGCAGCTATAGATATAGCAGTATATATAATTATATATCTTATATAAATTATACCGCTATTTATACTACGCTCTACGCTGCTATTAAAACGCACTTGTTTAAAAGAAAATGAAAGGAAAATAATAGAAAATGACAATCAGAAGAGAAGCTTCAACAAGACGCATCCGCATTCGCATTCGCATTCAGCAAGCCTCAAATGACAGTCAATGACAATGACAATGACAATGACAAGATGTGTGCCTCAACAACAACGAAACAAAACAAAATACATGCACACAAAAAAAAAACAAAAAAAAATGAAATAAAAATCTGAGAAAATAGTGGCAAGTGGCAAGGACACGCATTTAGTGACAAGCAGAACGCACAAATGCGACGACTAAGAAAAGGAACAGGAAAAGAGAAATACATTCGTAATAGAAAACGCTTGAGCAGTGAGATGAACATCTACATCTACTGGCACGTGTCTCAGGCTCAGGCCCAGGCCCAGGCCCAGACTCGGGCTCAGCTGCTTGGCTGTTCAGCTCGACAGATGCCCAGCTGCTCCGCTTCTTTCACATGTCCTCTCGCACAATAGACCATTGAATTGGGTCAATAAACCAACAGTCACAATTACGTTGTCCTTTAAAATATTGACTTGAGTTGAGTTGAGTTGGGTTTGGGGCTGAGCTGGGTGCCATCGATAATTCAGTTCCAGTTCCAGCTTGAACAAAAGAAAATGTCATTTGCAACGTCATTTGCTCCATTTAGAATATATACACTCTTGAAGCAGAGATTTGTCTTGTAGAAAATTGAATTCAGCTTGCACATTAAAAACAAATACCAAGCATGAGTAAAGGATTTACTGTAGAGTCGTAAAACTGAACCGATTCACACTTGCTGAAGATTTAAACTGCTTCAAGTACTCCACCTATATAACTGAGACTACTTAAAGCTTCTTCTGGTCTGTCTGAACGCAGAGATCCCGTAAACTACAAATGCTAGGGACTATATTTTTACATGTACATATTCATGTGTGTACCACGATTTTATCGCATCTTTTCGATAAGTCATCCAAAGACCTTATTATCGATAACAATCGATGATTTGACTTCGTTCTTTAAGTGTAACTCGAATACTTCTGGAGCTGAAGATTCCAAATACACAGTGTAACAATACAGAAACATTGTAGAGATTAATTAGATTTTTGATACCACGCCCCCTTCGCTATATTATGCCCTGTACTAGAGAATTCCTGAATCCACAATCAATGGACGATGACAGGGTTCATGTTTCCAGTACACTTATGATAGACTCTCAGAGGCTTGAGTTCAACTAGTATCTAAATATATATAAGTCCGAACAATTCGCATAGAGTATACCGTAAAAATATCTATAATGTATTGATAAAACTATTGCAATGAGTGCTTCGTGCAGGCAAGGCGACGATGGCAGCGTGGGTCCAGTTGGGCCCGTTGGCCCAGTGGGTCCAGTCGCACCAGTGCCCGACTCCCGCATGCACGAGGCCATTTCACACACCTGCCTCAGCTCCTCGGCGGAATACGAACTGGCGCTGATACTGAAGGAACTGCGCTGGATAACCGATCAGGTGCGTAAAATACGAATAAAACATGGCATATTTCAGGTGAATCCATTTATTTCTATTTCATCGAGCAGCTGAAGAAAGAGGACGAGACAGGCGATATAACGCGCGATTGGAAATTTGCCGCAATGGTCGTAGGATCGTTTGTGCCTTATTATTTTCACGCTCTTCACAATTATAGCCACGCTGGCTGTGCTCTTCTCGGCGCCACATTTCATTGTAAGTGAACGAGGCGAATGCCTCCCCTACCTCTAGAGATCATCACAATTTCTGTGCCTCTTTCAGTTCCCATAAATGATTCACTCTGACGGTCTACGTAATTGCTTCAGTTTGACACGAGTCGTACAAAATATTGTTTCTACTTTTGTAAAATACTCAAAATACTCATAATACTTAACAAACATAAGAAGAAAACTGCATAAACCGAAAAGAAATTCAATTCATGTAAAGAATACATAAACAAGTGAATGCTTTTCAAGTTCTTTTCAATTTCGATTCTTGTATAAATTATAATTCATTTCTTGGAATACTCAAATTTTTATCATATTTATAGTCAAATACGAATTGAATTGTACGACGCGTTTGGTATTGACTTAATTTCATCCTCCCCCTGCCCCTGCCCCTGCCCTCTGACACCCTGCTTCATCTCCACACTGCTGCTGACTTCATCATTTTTTGCATTTGTCCATTTTGGTTTTCCTATCGAATTACTGTAAAATAATTCATTTCATTTCTAGTATGGGATAAGTTCTCTTTGATTTTCATTTTTAGTATGTAAAATAGTGTATACAAATATGTTGCTGTGATAGAAAAACGTATGAACAAAACGTAAACCAGTCACAATAAAATTTCAAATTCAAAGTGAACAAAAACGAAAACCAAAAAAAAAAAAAAATTAAATAAAATAAACAAAAACGAAATCATTGACAAATTAATAAAATGAAAGGCACATGAGAGTCGGGCGTTATCGACTGCAGAATGCTCGTTCACTGGATTTTAGGAAGCTCAGCAATTCTGGCAGGCCATGTGAGTAGAGAGACGGCTGTCAATCTGACTGTCAATTTGACTGTCAAATCTGACTGTCAATTTGACTGTCAATCTGACTGTCAATCTAACTGTCAACTAGACTGCAAATCTTACTATCAATCTGACTGTCACTGAATGTCAATATGACTGTCAATTCGACTGTCAATCTCACTGTCAATCTGACTGTCAATCAAACTGTCAAGTCGACTGTCAATCTGACTGTCGTCTAACCATCAATCTGAGTGTCCGTCTGATTATTTAATCTCACTGTCAATCAGGCTGGCAATCTGACTGTCAATCTGACTGTCATCTGACTGTCAATCTAACTGTCAACTAAACTGCAAATCTGACTATCAATCTGACTGTCACTGAATGTCAATCTGACTGTCAATCTGACTGTCAATCTGACTTTCAATCTGACTGTCAATCTGACTGTCAATCTGACTGTCAATCTGACTGCCAATCTCACTGTCAATCTGACTGTTGATCTAGATGTTACTCTGTCAATCTTTCAATCTAACTGTTAATCTGACTCTCAATCTAGCTGTTAGCCTGATTGTCAATCTGACTGTAAATCTGTCTCTCAATCTGACTTTCAATCTGTTAACCTGACTGTTAATCTGACTTTCTGTCTTTCTGAAGGTCTGCTTATATATCTATATATCCGTCTATCTGCTGGTACTGCGGTATATTCTAAACACTTTAAGACTCTATCTTTAACATGCCCAAACCTATTGTTTCTGTCATTTATAGTCCTATAGTCTCTATAGCTCTTATAATCTGTAATCTATAGTCCTATAGTCATTTTATCCCCATAGCTCTAACAGTCCAGATTCTTATCTGACCTATAGTCCTTTTGTCTCTATAGTCTATAGTATATAGGCTAAAGTTTATAGTCTATCGTCTATAGTCTTCAGGCTCTATAGTCGACAGTCTATTGTCTATAGTCTACAATCTACAATCTCTATAGTCTACAGTCTACAGTCTCTTGTCCATGGTCACATGGTCTATATAGCCTATAGTCCTATAATTTCTCTAGTTTGTAAAATCTCCAGAGTCTCTAGACTAAACACCATTTGAACGAGCATCCCCAAGGCACACACACACACACACAGGACACGTTTCATTTACGTTCTGCTTTCGATTGACTTTGATTTTGGAACAGAATTCACAGATTTGAATTCGAACCTTTGGCTTATTAGCACTGCGAATTGGCGCTTAGATACAAAAATAAAAAGAACAAAGAGAAAACCCAAACTAAAGCAATTTGTTTATGTATATCTATCTATCTATCGAAGGACACGTGTTTAGTGTTAGTTTCTTCTGCTAGATAACTTGTTCTGTTCTCTACATTTTTGCCAAAAGATTTTCAGCAATTTTGAGCACTCCAAACAAAAATTTGTTAAAAATACTAAATAAAAGAAAAATCAACAAGTCGAAGAAAAACAATTTGAATGCAAATTCGATTTCGAAATTGTTTAACTGAAATACAACAAACAAAAGAACGAATGAAAAAAAACAAAAAACAAAACAAAACATGGCCAAAACCAAAACAATAATAAAACGAAAAAGACGCAAAGCTAAACTGAAAACCAGCTAAGAGAAATGGAAATTGTGCAGCACAGCATAAACGTTGAGGAAAAGAGTCGAAGGCAAAGTATAAAGTTAACTATTTTTAAATATTATATATATATACATATATACGAGTAAAGTTAAAAAACAAAGGCAAAAAAAAAAAAAAAAAAAAAAACAAAAGCATAAGCATGTAGCATATTGATGCAAAATGAACATTAGATAAAAGAAATGCTTCGAAAAAAGTTAAAAAAAAAAAAAAACAAAACAAAACAAAAACAAGTTAAAAGGCATAAGTAATATTAAAATAAACTACAGTATTTAGATTAAGTAATAGTTAAAGCATAGATCAAGCGAGGTTAGTCAAATATACATATGACAAATACTTAAGTTATAAACTAATATATTAATAAACAAAAAAGGAAATGAATTTTTAAACGAAATTTCAACAAAGAACAGCAAAAAGTTAACAGCAAATTCGTGCGTAGCGTAAAAAAAAATCAATTCAATTACAGATATACCCTACATACAAAGAAATTAATACTAAAAAAATAATATATATACTAATACACACACACACACACACATACACAATCACACGTTTATATGTATTTTATTTTGCATAAAGCTTACAGAACGAGCCAAAACAAAAAGAAAATTATAATAATAAAATGCATAAATCCTCGAGCAGGAATACCCCTCATGCAGAAACCTATACCAATTACGCTGTAAACGAATTCTAATTTCTTGTGTCACATTGACATGCTTCTTATATAACAAATATTATACAATTAGTATATATGCGATTAGTATATATATTAGCATTAGATCAGGGCATTATCATACACTTAGCGAATCAAAACAAAATACAATAAATATATATATATATATATACACATCAATTTTTTTGTTAGCCTCGTAAGATTTTATAGTGTATGCAACTTACACACACAAACACACACACACACACACACACACATACACAGCTGCTAAGGGCTATGCACAAATGCAAAGGTCTTCCTTAATCTTAAAAAAAAAATACCAATAATAAAACACACACACATATATATATTATTAAATCAAACTTACTTACCTAAATCTAAAAACACAAGAAAAAGCTAAAACAAAAACAACTTAAAAAAAATAATAATTAAAAACAAATTTGCATGAATATTTAACTAACTATTTGAGCTCAACTGTTTTTAACTTAAAGCAAGCAAGACATAAATATATATATATATATACATACAAATATATATACACACACACATATATGTTTACATAACTGTTAGCCGTCTGTTAAGCAAACACTGCAGAGCTTTTAGCGTCGTCTAGCGACTGCACATAAAGCTCTGCCCCCTCAACTACAGCTATAAAACTTGTCACAGTTGGCCGCAAAAAAAGCTCAACAGCCATAAAACTGTGCTCTTGGTCTAAAGCTTGCGCTTGCTCCAATCAGAAAAGAGGTCGAAAAGTGAGCTTTCGCTATTGTAACGGTAAACGAAAAGAGAGCGAAAGTGTTGCAAAAAGCTTTTCGAACTTTTAATTATGCCTTTTATGATTTAACATTTATTATATTTTATTATATATTTTGTGTTTGTTTTTCTATTTCATATAAAATTTATATATTTTTATTTTAACATTAATTTAAATTTATTCGTTAATTAATTATTTTCTTAACTAGTTTTAGTTTAACATTTATTCTATTTCCCTTACATAAATAATTTTACTATTTTTAGTTCTTTTTTTAACAATTGGTAATCTTATTTTCGACCTCTACAAATGGACTTTTCGCAAGTTTTCCTTGGACCCCGCTAGACGGCTAACAACATCTGAACTAATTCTCTACTTATAAATACTCGTTAAACCAAACATTTAAAATGCTTAAAATACGCACCTAAACTAAACCCAAAATTTAAATAAAAACTTAAACTAAAAACATACACAAATAAAAATTAAATTAAAAACAAAAAACAACTTAAAATTAAACTACATTTTGCTTAAATACTAAAGCCAAATTAATGCCAAATTGCATTCAGGCTAGCTGCGAATTTACTACCAAAAGCAATTAAGGTAAATAAATTAAAAATTAAAATTTTTTAAATTAAAAAAAAAAAAGAGTAAAATCTGAAGCCAAACAGAATCAATAAAAAGAAGCAGAACAACAACAACAACAGCAAATAAAGGGTAATTTTTCCTCGTAGTATTTTTGTTGTACGATTTTTTTCGATTCGAAACCTAATTGAGATAAGTTGTTTAAATTTTTATATAAAATATAACAAAAAACAAACAAAAGAGAAGCATGAAGACAAAAACTTAAATAATCGTTTTTGATAAACTTTTTTTCTAGTCTGAGGTACATTTTAAATATATGTATGTATTAATAATGTGAATGGTTTCATACAAAAAAAAAAAAAAACAACACACTCAAAGTATTCAGAAACAACAAGAAAATTCAAGAAAAGCCCAGAGAACGATTTTTTTGTAGTTCACCAAAAAATTGGCTCTAGAAACTCTGGAAATTGAATTCAGTTTTCAATTTGCTTAGCCTCACTTCTTTCTACGAACAACTTATGAAGTAACTTTCATATACATATTACGAGTATGTATAGACAATCGCCCGATATAATATGAACTATAAATATCATTTTGACAATAGTGAAACCAAGAGCAGCAAACGTTTATGAAACTACTACTTCTAATCCTATCTATATACATATATCTATATATAGTGAGTAAATCAATTGAAAAATTTATGATTTTTCATTTCACTTTTTTCTTGATACTTTCGAATGATTTGTTTTTGAGAAGGATTTAAAAAAAAAAAAAAACAAAATACAAATACAAATTCGAATGGCATCTATGAGTATATGTAAAAGGCTTACTCAACCAACTCAATGAGCACCTCAACTTTATTCGGTTTCCAACTAAAGAAAAACAAAATCTATGAATATGAATCAAGTCTAGTGCTATATACATATATAACTATATACATATATATGAAGCGACGGAGAAATTGAACCTGCTTTACGTTTAGTATTGCCACTGAGGCATATAGCAGTTGCACTCTCGCTCACCGGGCACTGGCTTTACTAATACGTGTACCTATAGTTATCTCTATACTCGAAATACGATCTGTTGATCTATTCAGATAGGCGAACGACTACACGCTTTGCTTCACACACACACACACACATAGACACATATCTCTAGGTAGAAATGTTCTCTTTCGATGCTGAGTGAAGCATTGGGCAACACGTAATGCTCAAATATTTAAAATTCATATAGATTCAAGTTCTATAACGATTTCAGATACAGTATTTCGATTTGGTTAGACATACCCATGCTTGAGCACATTTCATGTAGATGAAAGATCTATAACGATTTCAGATTCATTGTTCATATATAGAAACCTTTCACAGATTCTACAAAATTCAAGTTCAGATTCAAAACTCCAAAATAGCAAGAAGATAAATAGAATCTATATGTACATTCCATCTGTGAGCAAGTAATACCCACGCTTGAGCACAATTCATCGATTCCAACATTCACATAGATTGAAGATCTATAGCAATACTCATATATTCATTATGCATCTAATTTTCATCTATTATTATTATTATCAGATATTGTTTTGTAAGATTATCTCTGTTCTTTCTTGAAGATTCGAGTTCTTGGCATGTTATAATCCCCATTTGAAATAAATAGAAATATACTTAAAAACGTTGGTGTAAAGCAAATATCTAAACTAAATCTATAAGATGACAAATACACACACACACACACACACACACACAGAGCGATACACTCAAAATGTACATAGTATTAGTGTGTGTGGTTTTTTTTTTTTTTTTTTTTTTGTTCGTGATGAGTTAGATATTAAGCATTAGTTTAGGCCGCCTACAAGACAAGTGTATTAGCTCTAAGGCAACTTCATCTGAGAAGAGAAAGGAAAAACAATGTTTGCAAGCAATTAAAATTTAAGTAAGTGCTAAATGAAAACAATAAATAAAATGTAAAAGCCAAAAACAAAGCAAAAGAAAAGAAAAGAAAAGCAAAACAATGTAATTTTAATATACTCACATGCATATGACATAGGACATACAACTAAACATTATAAAAAATAAATTAATTAATAAAAAAAAAAAACAAAAACACTTAAGCACAGTCGCTCGCTAAAAAAAAAAAATAGTTTAACACAATAAACACTTGAACGAAATAGCCGTAAAAAATTAAAGAAAAAAAAACTAACATAAATGTTAAATTTAACAGGCGCTACTGAAAGCCAGATATATTCTCTATACATCTATAGACTATATATTTAGCCAGGAATTGAAGCTAGACTCAATCGAATGTTTTTTTTTTTTTTTTTTCATTTTCATAAATATGCCCAAAACTCAGCAGGCAGGCAAAATTTAAAAAAAAATTGTATGGAATATATGTAACTTGAGGAAATTCCAATGTTCGTATTACTTGCAAATAGACCTCATTGGCATTCCCATATATAATACGAGCGTAGCCTCCTTTTGAAATAGATTTTCCTGATTTGTTCAAGTCAATAAAAAAATCATTCAATTTAAATTTTATTTCAAACCCATTTTGAAGTAAAATGTAAGCGAGGAAACTCAGATATACTTTGTCGCCTCATAGAGGGCATTTCTCCAGAAAACTCTACTTGTGTACAAGTGTCAAAAACATTTTTGTTTTGACTAATAGAGAATCTCATAGCTCTTGATTAGCGCTCTAAAATATAAGAAAAAAAACCTCAGATGGTTCGCACGCTACTACAGTAGACATTTCTCAAGAATCTCCCATATACACCCTAAACTTAATCTAGGGTTTGCGTGACTCTATTTTTTCGCCAAAGATTGCAATTTAAGAATTGCAATAAGAATTCAAATATAAAGTCCTAGGCCTCTTTATATATAAGCCTCTTGAATGACCCAAGAAATACTTCACCCACTATAGATCTATAGACGGATCTATAGATGCATAAACATGTGTGTGTGTGTGTGTGTGTGTATGTGTGCATGTGTGCAAGCATTTAAGAGCCATCTATGCGCTGAGTTCCGGGTATGTGTTAGTCGGATACTTCCGACTTGAGCACTTTTTTACTTATTTGTTTGAACATTTGGAAGTTGATTTTATTTGTAACTTAATATTATTATTTTTATTTATTTTTGTTAAGAGCAATGAAAGTTGAGAAACTCTGATCAAATGGATGCTATTGCCACTTCACACTGGTCTAGGACAATAAATCGAGACAGCAAACCAAATGCCTCAAATTGTAGTTATTCACACATATTTGATTTATTCGATTGATGTGTGCATGATAGCAACAACAACAACAACAACAACAACATCTTCTAGCATTCATAGCAATCTCAGTAAATTAAAAAAAAACAAAATTTAATGGTTGTACGAAAGAACAAAAATAAAATAAATTAAATACCCAAGCCATTCTCAAGTTTAATATAAAAATAAAAAAATTCAAAACATTTTTTTAGAATGCAAAAGTCAAAAAGCGACAGCAAACCGAAACTAAAACAAAAACTAAAAAAAAAAAAATATTAAAATTTAACTTAAATACACAAATTAATTAAAAGCAAAATTAATAAAAAAAAAATTACATACACATACACGCATTATTAAATTTAAAAATTAAAAAAAAAAAACTAAATGAGAGCAAAGCAAAGAAAATATAAAACTAAAAATTAAAAATAAAAAAATTAAAATTAAATTAAAAATGCCAAAAACTACTAAAGGGCAAAAATGTTAACTTAGTAAATAAAAAACCAAACACAAGAAAAAACACGCAAGAAACGATACAATATGCAATTACATAAAATGTTTTAAACAATAAACAACAACAAAACAAAACAAAACAAAAAATAAAGAATGCAGATCCATATGGAATTCAATAAATAAATGCAAAATATTCGTTTTTGTTTTTTCTCCACTCCCGACTCGACTTATTTATATATTATATTTAATAAAATTTCACGCATTTCAAACAAAACAAATGTTTTTTATTTCACATTAAACTTAAGGGGATTAGGGATAGTAGGTCTTCTTGAAGCGACCCTCGCGATTCTTGCGGCCACCGGGTCGCACCGCCTTCGGCACATAGACCTTGTCGTGCTGGTCGAGGGTGCGGCGCCAGGGATTGATGTCCAGTTCGAAGAAGCGACGACGCGCCTCCATTGCGCGCGTCTTGTTGTCAATCTTGTAGAGCTTCTCCCACATATAGATCTCGGGCAGTTCCAGGTGCCTTGGCCGTTTCGATGCCAAATGCTTGAACGTGTGCTCGAGAAATTCGCGTTGCTCCGCATTCTCATAGTCGGCGGCGCGTCGCAGCGTCGGTCCGCCCACATAGGGCAGCAGCTCGTCCGCGGTGCGCTGAATGCTCGGCGCTCTGATATACAGCTCGAGCAGCTGACGGAGCGTGTTATCGTTGAAATCGACGCATTTGCCCTCAGTGGAGATCTCGGCGTATAGCGGCTGTGGCGCTGTGCCGCGACAGAAATTGACCCGCGGATTCGTATCCACATACGCGCCATGCACCAGCAGCGTATTCAACTGATATTCATAGAAGCTCCATTCACGTCCGTTGGTGATCACGGTCTGTGTGTTCATGGGATAGGTGAGCTCGTTGTAGGTATTGAAGCCATGGTAGTTGGCCTGCGCCAGCAGCCAGGCGTACGATGACTGAATGGCCAGTGCATGTAGCGCCTCCAGGTCGTCGCGTTCACCGCAGGACTTGGGCCGCAGCTGTAGATGGGCGCGCGACTGAAACGAGAGCATGCCGAAGTTGGGCGCATTGGCGCTGGGCCAATAGCCGGGCACATTGACTGCGTGCTGGTATTTGGTGCTGTAGCCCAAGGTGCGTGCGTCAATCTTGAAGCGCGGCAGTTGCTCAGCGAGCGTCAAGTTTTCGCTCTCCTCCGGTGTCTTCCATGTGGGCAGCTGATGGCGGTGGCGGAGCGCCAGGTAGGGTGCGCCTGTATACTGCACCAAACGATCGCAAGTCTCGTGCGCATCGTCCTTCTGCCAGGGACGGCCCTCTTTCGATTTGACCACGCTCTTGGGCGGATCAACACCACCGACGGCCCAGAAGGCCTCGTGACGCGGATTGTAGTCGATTTCAACCTCGTTCAGGTGGCCATAGTCAGCACTGAGTACCTGCAGGGCCGACCGGTTAACCAGCTCCACAATGATTTGCGTCAGCTGCTGTTCGCGCTTGACGGCATCCGGCGGAGTTTCCATCAACTGCAGCTGATGCCTGCAACAGTCATTTTGTATTAGTTGTGATATTCTTAGCAACATATGCCACTTACTTGTAGACATCGTGGGCATATTCCAATGCCTCGATGATATCGTCGCGCGCAATCTTTACAGTCGCATCCAAGTCATCCTTCTTGTCCTCCGTCGTGGCTTGTGGCGTCGGCAGCTCCTCCAGCACGGTGCGCGTGTAGTGTTGCGTCAGCGGCAGGGCATTGTAGGGTATTTTGGTGTCGTTCAGGTCGACTACCTTGTAGCCATAGTAGCGCGGCATATTCACCTTGATCATTTTTTCCTCAACGGTGGGCAGCTGGCGTATCTCCTCGTGCCACTCGGCCGCCGTCTGCTGCTTGCGGCTCTTGTATGACAGATCCCTGATGACGGGATACTCTGGCTCTGCCGTGTATTCGGCATCAGTCACTGCCACTGCCTTGGGATCCGCTTTAACGGACAGATAGCGGCGGCAAGCGGCATTCAGACGCGCACGTAGCTGCTCTCCACGTCGCAGCGTCAACATTTTCGCCGGTCTACAAATTTAATACAAGACTTATTTAAGTAAATAAAATACTACCAGTCGAGCCAACGAGGTTATGAAATCGAATCGCAGACAGACCGATAGCCGTGCAATCTATAAAAATCTATCGACAACAAGCGGTGCAATATCGATTAGCAACGGCGCGAACATCGGTGCGAGTACATGAGGTGAGTATGCTGCTCTCAATTTACAAACACACACATAAATAAATAATATATGTTTGAGTGTGCTAGTGCAAATAATTATAAATTTTTATCTTATCAGTTTATTTTGAGAGAATTGTCGATATACATATTTTATTGCAGACAATAATAAATTGTTGTGCATAGTCTAGTGGCTGATGATTTGAATATCGATATAGATGCTTGATATTTTAAATTAAAAATTGCGGTACGTAATACCTTTTTGAAATCATAAAGATATATGTAAACTGAAATGTAATCTGATCAGTAAAAATAATGCAATTAAAAATTGTAATGTGATCAAAAAATAATTCATTTAATAACGAACAGTGAGCTGTGCATAGAGTATCGATTTTGCTCGCTATCAGTGATCAGCGTACCAGTTGCGATATGACGATCGCTTTTGTTTTGTTTTCGCACAACATCTTAAATTGGATATAAACAAGTATTTGCGTGTATTTAGTATTTAGTGGTATTCCCACGTGAGTGTGCTTCCCAAAAACTGTGTTGGCATTTGAATAAAAGAAGAATCTTCGCTGACCACGCAAAACGCGCCCACTTCTTATCTGCGAAACCCTCTCTTAACTTATCAAAGTATTTATATACACATACATATGTATATAATCTCTAATATATTATAATATTTATATGCGAACTAATAGACAACGTCACGCGCTCATCAAACCAAACATCGTGAAGTGGCATGCACAAAAACATGTCCAATTTGACCACATTGTCTGCAGCTCAAGAACGCACACGGGAATGGCTCGCCTCGCAGGAGGATGAACTAGAATCTTTAGCTGAGTCATCGGTAGTGGATAGCTTGGACGATTACAAATACAGCGAGCATACGTTTACCGAACAGGAGGACGACGATGATGATGATGATGACGATGTCACTGGCGAAGAGGTCAGCACCATTGCGCTGGGCACGCGAGAAGGTGAGTCAACACACAAGCAAATATGCGTATATAAATGTATATATATTATTTATTTATACATTGACAGGCACGAGCAAAGGCGGCATCATCGGCGACACACTGCGCGATCTGCTCAACTCGATCAATAGCATCCAAACAGTGGGCAATGTGAACATTAGCAACTCGACCAACGTTCACATCGGCAATGTGACCAACATCAATGGCAACATACAGATCATCGCTGAGCATATGAAACATCCGCGCAACAAACGCCGGCAGCGACGCAAAGCATCGATCGTCGAAGTGTCCGAAGCAAACGAACAAGACCATATTGAAGGAGAGGAACTGGACGAGTCTGAGGAGCGCGTCAGTGCGGATATGTTTATTAATAGTCACAGTGAGCAGAAAGAGACAGAGAGAGAGGGGGTGAATAAGACATTTTCTAACTTATATATTCACAGAGTTCAAACTACCACAAGAGCTGTGCTGCATCATGCCGCGCCACTCCTGGCTAGCCCAAAAGCCCATGGAACCGCCCGTCCAGCTGCAACGGCCAGTCAAATACGTGGTTATATGTACGTGTATTTATATATATATATGAATATATGGGAATTTATAGATTACACATGTTAAACATGTAAGCAGTCAACCAACCAGATATTATATATAGCTATATTAGAAGCTTAGTCGAGCCATAGTTTAGTTAAGAGATTGTAACTATTTTAAGAGCATTGAGTCTATCTGTATAAATCTGTCTCTAGCTGATAGATCAATTGAGATCATAACTTTCTTAAGAGAAAGTCAAGGGATTGCAGCTCTCTTAAGAGGAAGCACTGGGAAAAGAACAAGCTTATGAAGAGAGGAAGAGATAGGTCCATGAGACCCTAAGGCAGTTCTAAAGGGAACATTGTATCTTATAAGTAGACCACTATTCTATATATAACTGATATGTATATATCTTGCTAATCCACAGCACACACTGCCACAGAGAGCTCAGAGAAGCGTGCGATCAATGTGCGCCTCATACGTGACATTCAGGTAAGTTCGAAGTCCTCGCTTAACATTGATTGATACTCATGCAACTCCTTCTCCACGAGCAGTGCTTCCACATCGAGAGTCGCGGCTGGAATGACATCGCATACAATTTTCTCATCGGCTGCGATGGCAACATATACGAGGGACGCGGCTGGGAGGCAGTGGGCGCCCACACCTTGGGCTACAATAAGATGGCGCTGGGCATCAGTTTCATTGGGTGCTTCATGCGCGAGCTGCCCACACCGCACGCCCTGACCATGTGTCACAATCTGTTGGCGCGCGGCGTTGAGGATGGCCACATAGCCAAAGACTATCGCCTGATCTGTCACTGCCAGTGCAATTCGACGGAGAGTCCGGGCCGTCGACTCTTCGAGGAGATACAAACCTGGCCGCATTTCTACAATCTGGCCCAGGAGGGACAGTAGTAGCAGTATTACATGACTAGATTCGGAATCGAAACCGAGATTCGATATATGTATTTATACAGTTTTTGGTGATTGTCTTGGACAAATATTTTTAAGTATTTAAACTGTTTGTCCGCTTCCTGCACTTTTTTCCTGTTTTGTTAACTATTTGATTTATGTTTTTGTGCAATTATTGTGAAAAAATACACGACTAAAATATACGTTTCTTTCAATATATTAGATTATTCGACAGACTTTTTGTTTGTTTTGTTTTCAATTTAATTTAATTCGTAAATTTTAATTATGGAAACAACTCAACATTTTGCCCACGCTTCCTGTGATGGCCGCCAGTTGACTTGGTAGCGCCTAAGCAGAGTCTGATTGACGAGCTGTGAAAAGGAATACTGCAATTAGTACAAAGTTAAAGATTTGCATGTATATAAATAACAATATTAGTTAAACACAAATAAGGGCTCAGCTTGCAGTGGGTTAAGCAACGTAGGCAATTTTCGGAATAGATAGAGAATGCAATCTCTGTCTGCTTTCAAGGTATTGAACAAGTATTAATAGAGAGAGGCTGGCTAATTAGTATTCAGATGCATCATAACTTGGATTTCGGGCAACTCAAAAACTTACACCTTGCTACAAAACTGACATAATATTGTTGAAGCAATTAGGGCTTCTCATCTGCAAGGCACAGAGAAACGAAATAAATGTTTAACTAAATGTTGAACGGTTTCGGAGAGACTAGCACCAAGGCCAGGAGCAAACAGCCTTGTGTGCATAGCTCGTGTTTACATAATGCACAAATGAGCTAGTTCGTTTCTATTGGCTGGAACTGTTGATCTGTATAACGGGATCTCCGGCATCGATTGCACAACATTCGCTTGTTGGTCGATTACTTACGTGCGGGTCTGCCGTTGGCCCAGGGAGTGAATTTCACGTGGGTCTCGTTGCGCTTGGCGGCATCGGCACGGAGGTCGGCACGCAGGGCATTGCGCAGCACACGGGCAGCAATGTTGGAATATTGGATGTAGCTGCAAAGGAACCGAATGTTGAAGTAGCTTATTAGATCATGAAGAACTTTTCTCTCTTGTGCGTGTGTGGGTCTTAGAATAAAATGCAGCAAAGCAACAATTACGTAACTGCACGCAAAGTTAGCACAATCAACATATGATATTTACAGTTAATGAATTAAATTTGTTATATTTCGAATTTGTAACACTTACGTAAGTCCAGCAGCTCTCCAGGCGTTGGTCATCTTGTCAAATCTTTTTGCAAATTTTTCGCACAGAGAAACAGAATTACTAGACCTTTGCTAGTGCAGGCGCTTTCGGAGTTCGTGATGTGAGCTAGTGGTGCGAGCACTTAATCGATAATCCCATTTATCGGTGAGTACATTTATGCAGCACTGACAATTAATTGTATCGATGCTATACAATTTTACAACTTTAGTGTTAATTTCCATATATTAACTGTATTACCGGCATATGTCTAGCTGACTTAAATACAATAATATTTAATATTTTTCTTAATAAGCTTTTCCACTCAGTTGCAGACGACTGTCGGGTATATAACAGTTGAGTACGGGAATATCCACAATTCTCGCTGAAATATCGATCAATCGATATTTTGCAGCATCGCCCACTGAGCTTTGTTTGTGTTGTGTCTCACTTGCACATGTGTAACTGTTGTTGTTGAATATTAATCTTTTATTGGGAATAACTAATCCCATCTATTTAATATATATAAGTTAGGCCAAAAAAGCTTTAAATGAGCACTGCATCTTAACGGCCATGGCTGAACAGGTGTACATTGTGTTGTAGTCCATTTATTATGCATATATAGCGAGTGTATTATAGGAAAAACATGTGCCGCTAACTTATCCAAAGGTTAAGGTTAAACCAAGCGCATCTATTAATTGCACAACTCTTGCTAGGCCCAGGCATGACGTCTGCCAAGCCACAGATATTAATTATTGAGCCCTTTTTCGGCGGCAGTCATAAGCAGCTGATCGACACATTGGTCGAATGTGAGTATGGAGAGTCCAATCAGAAACGGTCTTATCAGACATGCATATTATTTATTATTAATAGGCCTAAATCTGGCCGACTATGAGATCTTTAGCTTGCCCGCTAAGAAGTGGCATTGGCGTGCACGCACCTCAGCGCTGTATTTCTCGCAGCTGATTCCGCCGGAACACGACTACAAAGTGCTCTTCACCAGCTCCGTGCTCAATTTGGCGGAGCTAATTGGTGTGCGTCCGGATCTGGTTAGCTGCCGGAAGATTGTCTATTTCCATGAGAACCAACTGGTCTATCCGGTGCGCGAGGTCAAGGAGCGCGACTGTCAATACGGCCTAAATGAGATTCTTACTTGGTAAACGAGCTAGATTCGCATTAGATTTTCAATCGAAGTCTAGCTGGACTCTTACTTTCAGCCTTGCTGCGGATGTTGTTCTCTTCAATTCGAACTTCAATCGCATGTCCTTTCTGGACAACGTGCAGCCCTTTCTCAACATCCAGCCGGACTTCAAGCTGAAGCACATACGCGAGCGCATCGAGAAGAAGTGCGAAGTGCTCTATTTTCCCATCAAGTTCCATGCCTTTCCCAACAAGCGCCACATGATGGATGCTGAGCTGAGCACGGCAGAGCCGCATTGCCTGCATCTGATTTGGCCGCATCGCTGGGAGCACGACAAGAATCCCAAATTACTGGTCGAAGTGCTGATGGAGCTGAACAAGCGTCAGGTCGACTTCAAGGTGACAATCTGCGGCGAGAGCTACCAGGCGACGCCCGAGGCCTTCGATGGCATACAACAGAAGCTGGGCGCCAAGCTGATCAACTTTGGTCACTTGACGCGCGAGGAGTACATCAAGGCGCTGCTCACCGGCGACATTGTCATCTCGACGGCCGGTCACGAGTTCTACGGCGTGGCCATGCTGGAGGCCACCTACTGTGGCTGCTATCCGATTGCGCCCAACAAGCTCGTCTATCCGGAGATCTATCCCAAAGAGAATCTCTACAATACGTCCAATTCGCTAATCAAAATGCTTTACAACTGGTGCCGCAATCCGGATATCTTTCGCCGGCATCGCGACAAATTCTTCGACTACTTCAACTTTGAGCGCTACTCGGCCCAGCATCTGGTGCCCAAGTACATGGAGAAGATGCGCATTACGGTCTAGTCTCCAGCCTGGGGCCGCAACGAATTTAGTTCTGTAAGCACACACAACGAAAACTTGACCAATTTTGTTTAGATCTAGTAGCTGCGCAAGTGTAGGGTATATGTATATACATATACATTTAGGATACATAAGCTATTGAGTATATAATATATCTTTTGTATATTAAACATATACAGACATATACATATATATATTGTTAATTTGAGTGCCAGTTGTTAGCAGCGTATTTTGTTTAGCTGCGCGTTGTTGTCATCAAATATGCATTTAGCTAAGTTGCCTTTTTTTTTAATTTTTTTTTTCTTTGTTATAATTACTAGGAATGTAATGTTTATATATACACAAATGTTTGTTTACCATCAATTGCCTTAAGATATTATATTCCCAGTTCCGTATTCCGTATTGTGTATGTCTCGCTCTAGCTCACTCACTCAGTCTGTCTCTGTCTAAGCCGTAATTTAAACCAATTGCTCTCTATAAAATATTGAGTTTTAATACATTCGCATTATATACACACTTGAACTACTCTGATCCAGAACTACTTTAAGAGGAGGGGGACAACAAAGGGGAGAAGGCGAGGAATAATAAAGTAAATTAATGAGTAACTAATCAACAGAAACAAAACGAGCCATTAGAAGTGATTCTCCTTGAACTTGGGCGGCGCACTGTACTTCTCCTTGACGTGCGCCCGGTACTCCTCGTCGTCGTCGTGGCACTCGCGATAGCATTGGGCACAGAAGAGCTCGCCGTCGCAGCCACGGCAGCGGTAGACGGCATCCTCGTCACATATATTGCACCAGGGCAGCTCCTCGTTGATGGCCGCATTGCTGCCCGTCGACAGCTCCGACTCCAGGGCATCGGCAGCCGGGGGCAGGCGCGCCTCAGCCACGTACTGTAAAAGGAAATGGAAAGTTGAATTGGACACAATTGCTCAAGCTGAAATCAAATCGTGCGCACCTTCTTCATGATCTTCTGCAGCATCGTCTCATCGTTTTCATCCTCGTTGTCGCTGGGCGTATTCGTGGCCGCTGTGCTGATGCCCGTTCCCGCTGCCGCTGGGACACTATCAATGGGCGCATCGCGCAGCGCACGCAGACGTCTCTCAATGTCGCTGATGGCATCGTTGCGCTCGGCATCCACGCGCTGATCCAGCGCTGTTTCGCCCATGAATTGCTGGAGCAGATCTTTGATTCTTTCTTGATCGGTTCTTTGGTCGGTGGACAGCAGCAGATCCTTTTTATCGTAGTTCTTCTGGTGCGGCATGCCGCTCAAATTGGACAGACGGGCACGTATCTCATCGTCACTCGTGTCGACAGCCTTGAGATTCTGCAAGCGCTTGCTAATTGCATGGTCTAGGTTCTCATCTATATCCTCGCTGCTTGTGGCTGGTGCTGGAGATAGAGCTGCGGCCGCCTCGCCAACGCCCGCAGGGCTGGTGGGCGAGAGAACAGCGGCCAGCTCCTCCGAGGGCAGCACATTGCTATTGTCAGAAGTACAATTAGCGGACTCTAGACATGGACAGCAGCTGGTTGGGGCTCTACTCACTCGAACAGCGCATCGGCCGCCTCGCTGTCCGGCGGGGTGTGGTTCTTGTGCGGCAGACGCTGCTTGGTCACCAGCTCCCCGGGCAGTGCCTCGCAGTCGATCACCTTCTCGGCATCGGCATTGGCCTGCATCTTGGTCAGTTTGTCGTAGCAGATGAGGCACACGTTGAGCACCTTGTTGCCGTGGCGCGGCACTGCAATTGGGCGCTTTAGGCATTTGGCACAGTACGAATAGCCACAGTTGGGGCAGCCGTACTGCAATAATGCAATTGGGATTAACAACAAAAAGAAACAAGCCTGTCTACCCATTCTCACCTCTTTGCAGAAGAGCCCATACTTACGGCTGCACCCGTAACAGCTCATTTTGTGGACACCTGTTAATTAAAATCTAAATTGCAATTAAACTAGATTTTTTCGTTTTAGAATTTGGCCTGGAATAGCTGGAATAGCAAGTAAACAAAGACGTCTAATTAAACCGTTGACTCACAATATTTTGTGTATCGATGCTATCGATATTTTTGGACTCACTTTGAGCCGATGATGAACTGCACGTCAATAAATAATTAAATATAGCTTTTTACAATGTTTTGTTTTAAATAAATAGTTTATAAATCCAGGTTAGACATTTTGTTGTAGACTAAATATTTGTATTTTGTCAATTTGCCCACATTTACTTATCGTTTTACATCAAATTACAATGTTTGGCTTATCGATTGCAGCGGTGCCATCGCTATACAGGCGCATTTAATATTTCAATTCGAATTGCAAGGCTTTTGTATAAATAGAAAGTAAAAATATATTATTTATAGTTAGTTTATATAATTAGATTGCTTATGATTTCTCATCTTTTTTAATTGTCCTTCTTCCTCATATATTAGTATATATTTATATATGTGTTCCGCTTATTTTTGGAGTAGTTAAAAATCGCAAAGGTTCCTGGTTAGTAATAATTCTTCGTTTTGAGCTTTTCATACACAAAATGTTTTCTTTTATTATCATACATGTGCAAAAAAAAAAAAAAGAAAGAAATTAAATAGATAATATTTCCGAGCTCAAGGCAGCTCGACCAAAGTAACTTTTAGCTGCCGCATATTAAATATTCTCTAGGCTTTTCTCTTTTTTTTATCACCTAATGCACGTGGATTTCTTTTTCTGAAGCTTACTCAAAATTTGTGATGATAAAAAAATATGAATATTTTATAAATATATACGTATATATATATTGGTAAGTTTCAGGGAATGTTCTTCGTCTCGAAACTTAATTCGCATTATAAATTGTTATTAATTATGTATTATGTTGTATGTAAGTAATTGTAATTATCTTTTAGTATAAATGCAAAATACAAAATGTTCATGCGCGCATTGTGTGTGTCTTCTATATACTTTTCTATAGACTTTAATCCTACGAATGAGTATGGAGAATTATATATGTATGCATATATGTATATAAATATATATATACATATATAACAATATCGTAGCTATGTAAGGTGTTTAAGGAAACTTGCGTTTGTTTGCTTTTGGCTTTGTTGTTTGGGTAACAATAAACCAAAAACTTGATACTCCCGTTCAATAGACGAGTAAATACTTTCATTGCTGCAGATCAAGCGGTTGGGTTGAGAGTGTTCTGGATTTCCATTATTGTTGTTGCTGTTGTTGATTGTTTTCGTATATATTGTGAGTTATTCGGAAGGTGTGAGATCGCGTTCCAGTTCGTTTTCATTGAGTATCTGCGATAGCAAATCATGCAATGGCTCGAGTATCTTTTTGGCGCCGGTATTGGTCAGACTCTTGTAGTCGAACATGTCATGATGGCTAATGCTGCCGTCCGTATGCACCAGCCCCTTGTCGATGGCGACAGTCTGCACACGGTCCATGCCCTTTGTCCTCTCCTTGATCAGCTCGTTGATCTCCTTGTTTTTGTCGCGCAGCGCATTGGGTTGCTGGCCGCGTGGCAGAAGCGACTGCAAATATCAAATATGTATACATTCCATAAATATATATACAGTCAGATCAACTTACTGGTAATATGATGTAGGCGCTGGGCAGCTTTTCGCGTATCTTGGCCACGTTGGCGAGCAGGCCCTCGGCCACCTCGGCGGCGCTGTTGCTCGTGTTGTTCGTGCCGACGTGCAGGACGACGATCTTCGGATTCACATTGTCCAGAGTGCCGTTCTCGATGCGCCAGAGAACGTTCTCGGTGCGATCTTCGCGTATGCTGAAGTTGAGGCAGTGCAGCGGCGCAAAGTACTGATTCCAGGTGTCGGTATCCTGCAGCGTCTCGAATATACAATCTCCGAGGAATATCACGTCCGGATCCTTTTCGCGGCAATCCGAGATGAAGCGACGGTGTATGCTCAGCCAGCGCTTGTCGCCGTCAACATCGGGCACGGGTGTGGGCACAGCACAGGGATTCATGTTGCTTCCGCTGATGATGTTGATGTTGCTGTTGTTGTTGTTGTCGCTGCTGCTGCCGTTGTTGGTGTATTCAGCATGCGGTGTCCGCTGTTGCAGCAACCTTGCAGCAAAAACACAAAACTCTTAATGAGCTCAGTTGAAAGAGGCAATGCTGGGTGTTGCGGGGCAAACTTTGCGATCGGTTACTTTTCGCCCAGAGGTTCGTATAACGAGCGCAGATGAAAATAATTGTAACTAAGAGAATAATTGACAACACAAAATAGCGGCGACGATAGTGATGTGCATTCGCATCGGCCACAAATTGCATTCATCGCACAATAATCGAGAAATCGCGAAATAGCCGCACGCAATATATCGGTATATATTGATATATCCATCCGCTTATTTAAATGTCCACAAATATTTTATTTTTGTATTAATAGTAGCACTAACCACTGATAAGCTATCATTTAAAGTAAAACTAATTAATAGCTTAAACTTTCAGCTTGATATTGCAATTCGGAGTTAAGTTTACCTGCTTGCATATTTACATATCACACATATGGTATATAATATTTAAAATACATACTATATAAAAATAAATAAATATATAATACAATCTTATGTTTCTTTATTCACACACATTAAACCTTAAAATGATATATAAAACTTTTTTTGAAACATAATTTATGCAAATACGAAACTCAGCAACCATGAAATTTTTGTCATATGTGAAATATTTTTGTACAGTTCTGCTGTAGAGAAATATCAACAGAGCTTAAGTACGAAAAGAAAAGTAAATAGATAAATACAAAATAAAATTACAAACGAATTAAAAGTTAAGTTCTGCAATAAAATATAGTAACAATAACCAGTCGATAGTTTTCTTAAATACTATCGATTAAGTAGTTGCTGTGCATCCCTGGCCGCCGCTTGTCACTTTTCCCTGACACCATACCAAGCCAGCTATATTGCTTGCCGAGGCAAATTGACGTACAATTTTCCTCCGAACGATTTTTTTTTTGTGCATGGAAATCTGTAATTTTTAAATTTATCAATTAACAAGGGGGCGCCGCGCAAATCTATCATCATGGACGTGGACCTCAGCCTGGACGAGATAATTGAACGCAAGCGCACACAGAATGCCCCACGGGCCACCGATAAAAAACTGTAAGTGCTCGGAATCCAAAAGAAAATGGCGCTGATTCGCTCAACTTTGGCATTCCCACACCATTTATTTTCCACAGACATGCCGTTCAGATGAAGCCGCGTAAGCCGGCTGCTAAGCAGGGCCTGAACACGCACACATACGACGCCCGCAACAAGATCATCCAGAAGACGCGCGCAAAAATCGTTGACGCTCGCGACATACTCAACCAGAATATTCGCGAATCCGGCATCGATGCCCGCAACGTACTGCTCGAGCGCAAGAAGGAGCGCATGCCAATACCCCTGCCGCTGCCCCCGAAGTCGGGTCGCTCGCCGTCTCGTGGTGTCGGCGGTGCCGGCAGTCTACACAAGAGTCGCTTTACTCAACAGATTATAGCGTTGAACAAACCACCGAGCCGCGTCATACAAAATATGTTTAATATGAAGAAGGAACGCACTGGACTTGGCTACAAGCCGAGGCTCGGGGGCAGCACGGGCATCATATATGAGCCCAGGGTGCTCAATCCAGGCGCGAAACCGTTTGTGCCAGCCGGCTACGTGGACTACGACAATATGCAGGAGCTAGAGGAACGTAAGGGGATGTAGCACTAATGTCAATAGCTCCTATCTCATTCTCATCCATTCTTATAGAGGAAATCGCACGTGCTTTGCACCTGGCTAACATACGCACCAATTCCCCGCCACGTGTTCGCATGAACCGCTATGACCTGGACATGGACGGCGTGGAGATCACATCCACGGGTGGCAGTGCTCTGTCTAATGATCCGTTTTCCGTATACGAGGCGGCACGCAATCGTGTGGAGCGACCCACCCTGCCGCCTCCGCCATTGGGTGGCGGCCGTGTGGATGGCGGGGACAAGACGTTCGAGCGACGCCAGCGCAATCTGGCCACCTCCAATCTGCCGGAGTCGCTGCGTGCCCGTCTCTTTGGTAGCGAGCCCGATCGTCGCGTCTCGCACGGCATCTACGCGAACGAGAATGGCAGCGGTCAGTCCAACGGGAACATGACGACGTCCCATACGTCCTCGCGGTCCATTCACCAGCGTCGCAGTCCACCGAACTTATCGATGACATTGCCACTGAGTGTGGTCAACAAGCCCGGCTACCGTCTGCTGGTGAGCAATCTGCACGCGAACGTCACCACGGCGGACATACGTGAGCTGTTCAATGACATCGGGCCCATGTACGATGCCCACGTGGTACGTCCCGGCACAGCCGAGGTCATCTACAAGTCACTCGAGCACGCCGAAATGGCCGTAGAGGCGTATCACCAGCGCGAGTTCGACGGCCAGCCGATGCACTGTGTGCTGGTCAATCCGCACTCCTCCAATCGCTCCACACACTCAGTCAGGTTAGTGGACGCGATGATTGATCTACCTCTGCCTCGTCCTAAAACTCAATTCTGTGCTATTCCCTAATTGCAGCTCTCGCACTGTGACGACAAACTCATCCGGCGTTGAGGTTGACATCGATGCGCTGCACTCGGTGCTCTTCCGCGATCGTTAGGCCACACATCCAATATAATCGCTTCTTGGGCAATTACCAAGCGAACGATTCACCTAGACACTGAATTCATTGGCCCCTCATCTCGATCTGCTTTGAAGGCCGCACCATAGACTTAAGCTACTCTTACTGTAGTCACACACATACACATACACCGCACGTACTCGAAACTTTTAGGAGATCACATAGTCTTATTGACAGCTTTTAATCAATTATTTTTTTTTTTTCGATTTTAATCTAATTGCTCTGTTTTTGTATACACTGTCTGTACCTCTCTCCCTCTGTCCATTAATTATTCTGTTTATACTCAAGAGCATCTAGGAATTAACAAAATATACATATATATACACTTGCATATACTACTGCTGCTACGGCTAATATATATACTAAACCGTATATATGTAGTACCACAGCTAAAATATTTTTTAGTCTAGGCTCGCTGCTGCTGTTCACTCTGATTAGATTAGATACCACATATACACAAAAACACATCTAAATATTAGTCTGGAAATGCGAAATAAACTTGTGTTGTTTAGCGAAATATACATTGTCGAATTTATTGATCTCTTCTGGTAATCGGGCGCTGATGGACGAAAACTTTTTCAATCGCATCCATCTATCTATAAGCTCCGAATTGGACTGCATTTGCATTTGATTTGGTTTGGATTTCGACATTTCGAATTGCAACAAATTAAGTTTTGTTTTTTAAAATTTTTTTTGTACAGAAATTCCGGCAGCTCTTATTCTGCTTGATTAATTGAAATACCAATTGGATTACGCTTCCAAGCTGCGATAGATTTACTCATTCCAATTGGATTCATGCATCGACTCATGCTAAATCCAAAGAATTTGTAGTTTTTATCTGAAAACTGACTCGTAGTTGTTTCCCTGGTTGGTTGATTGGAATACCAGTCGGAATATACGTATAAACCGTTTCCATTCCGCTTCAATGGCCGTTCCAGCGGCAAATACCAATTGGATTTTTAAGTGGAATTGGAGATTTTACTTTAAATATGTTTACTCCCGTTTGGTGCTCTTATATTCAATAATGCCCGTTCAGCTGGCGAATCCCAGTGTAATACTGACAGAGAATCAGTTCTATTGAACCATATTATGACTGGTTCAACGAAATACCAATAAGAATTAAATGCACAAGCAATCCCAATTGGATTCCAGATAATTTTACGATATTTAATGTTCTTTCGTATTTATTGAGAGTAAAATTTTGTCAGTTTTGTGAATCAGTTCAAATGAACTCGGATTGGTTCACCGACATTCCAATTGGATTTAGCTTTAATTTCACGTTAAATCAATTGAATTTCCGTTTGATCTCTTAGTTTGTTTCTTGTTTTAATATTTATTACATATTACATACAAATGTACAGTAAATATTTTAAGATCGCATAAAATTAATTCATAATAATTAAGTAAAAAAGCAGGATTAAGTCAGCAATTGAAGAGGTGCACAGGAAAAACGGCAGAGCCAAGGCGGAGCAAGGAGGGGCAGGAGGAGGAAGTGCTTGAAATCGATTGGTGAACAGGATGACGTGGATGCTCCGTCCGTGTGTCCCGGCTCAGTTGTCCCGGACGCCAGTGCCGTAGTTGGCGCCGCCGGCACGATTCAGTGCCTCACGGAACAGCTCGATGTCCAGCTCCGCCTGGACGCCCGCCTGCAGCTCCACGGCAAAGTTCTGCAAAGATGATGAGATGATTAAAGGGGAATTCGAGGGGGGAATCTCGGTGCGAATTCAAAGCCAATGCCACTCACATTCAGCACGTCCTTGATGAGCGCCTTGTCCGTGGACATTTTGGCACGCTGGATGACGCCCACCTCCTGGCCGATCCATGTCAGAAAGATGAACTTCTTGCGCTTGGACATCTCGTCGCCCATCTGTATGCGGATGTAGCCAAAGGCGCGCTCCGAGTCGCCGAACTGCTCACGGAACTGCTCGAAGCACTGGCCACGCCCATGCACAATTATCTGCGCCCCATCGAACTTGAACACCGCCCACTCCGTGTCGGTCAGATCCGAGCGCACGTCCTCGTACGCCTCCCGAATGGCCTCCTTGTCCAGTGACGTGGCCACCGGCATCTGTCAATTTAGCAAGAAAACAACAAATGAGCCAAACGAAACAAATATACAAATTCAACTTAGAGCTAATACGGAAGAGCTGCCACGCCCATTTTGCAGTTTACATTTTGTTTAGCTTCGCGTTGGCTGCATCGAAGCATCCGTCAGATACTTTCGCTTTCGTTTCCGTGCCAAGAGCCAGCAATAGCAATAACAATAACAATAACAATAACAATAGCAATAGCCATAGCAATAGCAATAAAATTATGAATCCATCACGCCAATGCATTTTGCCTCCGCCAAACTCTTCAATTTGTTCAGCTCGAAATGTTGCATAAATTAAAATCGCATGCGAATTGAATAACTAAAACAGAGCGAGACAGCAACAGCCACAAAAAAAAAAAAACAGTTACAAATTTTATATATGTATACGTGCCTCAAGGCAAAGAGTAGCAAAGTTTTCATAGGAGAATTCATTTTTTTTCTAATTGTTTTAACGGAAATTGTTTTCATTCAATTGATAAAAAATATATAAAGACAATATTTCGTGCGTAATGAAACAACTATTTCAATATCATGTATCATAGATAATATGTACATGGTAAGTAACATCGACATAGACGTAAACGCAGCCGTAGATAAAGCCACAGCAAATTCGAACATAATCTCTAATTGGTTCCGTTTTCATGGACGTCGATAGAGCTGGACATTCTTACTAAGAAACTAGCTAACTCCAGGTCTCTCTAGGACTCACACTTTCTCTTCTTTGCTCGCTCTATTTCTCTTTCAATTACTCTCACTCTTTCTCCCTCTCCCTCTCCTACTCTCTGTCTCGCTCTCTCTCTTTCTCTCCATCTATCTAAAATTCTCTTTCCATATCTCGATTTCTATATATCCTTGTTCTACCTCAGTATCTCGCTTTCTCTCTATATACATATATACAGTTCCTCTCTCTCTTTTGTATCTCGCTCTCTATGTATCTATCTATGTAGCCTCTATCTACCAATAATAATATATTGTAATAAAGCCTTCCATCTACACCGCTGCCCTATAAATTCTTCATTTATTATATATCAATAAGATAATTTGTATGCAAAATAAAATTAGATTTAACTTAAATTAAAATGTATCAAAAATATTTACATATACATAAATACAACTCAATCATATGTAATGGTATACAAATGCAATTGTATTTGCATGCGAGAGTAATTTAGACTGATTGAATAGCCTCACTGACCGATTTGTGCGTGAGGGTAATAAACAAAAAAATAAATTGTTAATGTTTTGTTTGTGTTTCCGTCAGATCAGTAAACGCGTAAACGCGGCTTCATTTATTATTGCTTAATTTAGCTTGCATGGGGGATGATGCATTAATGTGTTAATTGTGGCTGTTGTTGGCTGTCGACTTTTAATGGAGACTGTAGCAGTTTTCGATATCGAAAGTGAGTTCGTTCGCTTTCTGGCTCGATTTATTGTTGGGTACTTTCAAGCGGGCATATACAGATACATGTATATATATACACATACATATATATGTATGTTAGTTTTCGATGTCGAAAGCCAGCCCATATCGCATACGACGCTCGAATAATTCGAGCGAGTTACAGCTACTTTGGAAAGTCATCGAGAGTCGTTTGGGTGACAGCTGATCGGGCGTCTTCAATCGAGATTTATGTATTGTTTTGTTTGTATGCGCTCCATTTGAAACAATTTAAGCATCACAATTTTCAATCAGCAAAGCCGCCGACAACAGCAGCAGCAGCAGCAACAACAACGGGAAAAAAAAATATGAAAAAAAAGAACGGTCTACAGATAATTTTGTGCGGCGGCTGAGATGTTGGCAGCGACAAAACAAAGAGCATCAAATATAACAACAAAACTGTCGCCATATGGAGCAGTGCAGAATGAGCAGATGAGCAGCAGTAGCAAAGCGCGTGAGTGCGACAGAGAGGGAGCGCGAGTAAGAGAGCGGCTGGATCATAATGCGTTCGTTGACCGAAATTGGTTTTGCGTGTGTGAGAGAGATTTAGTGTGCCTGTGAATGTGCGCCTCTCTCTGTGTGTGCGTGTGTGTGTGTGTATGAGAAAAATCAATTAGAAAAGCGCAAAGCGATTTAGAAAAGTGCGCTCTGGAAAGCAGAATCTGATAACAAATTGACAAACAATTAGAAAGATCAAAGAATAGAAAATTTTCGGCCTCCGCTTAGACTTTCACGACGATAAAAACTGTAATCTTTTGATTTGTATTGAATTAATTAGACAAAAATAAATGAGCAGCCAAACATGCAAAAACTGTGCCAGCAGAATGAATACAGACAAACAGACACACACACACATACATACACACAGCGAAGAATAGCAGAGAAGTGAAATAAAACCGTTGCCATAATTTGTGCGCTGCCGACAATTTGCAATAGGAAACAGCTAATGCAGAATAAGAAGAAGAAGCTGAGAGAATACAGAATTATGTATGCATGTCTGTTTGTATGTTTGCATATAGCCAGCTGCCATAATTTCGAGCGCAAATTAACGGCTTTTTGTATTTTGCTTTATTTATCTGATAAGACATTTCTCTCAACTATCTCGGCGCAAAACGAATTGGCACACACTCAGATGCGACTGTTGACTGGGCATGTCTGATAACTAATCATATACATACATACATACATACATATGTATGTATATACATATATTGCCGCAATTGTTTTTTCCCCTTATTATTTGTTTGTCCTAGGCTCGGCTTTGGGTGCGGATGCGGGCAACTGTGCGTATGCGTATGCGTAAGCGGGTGCAGCGGTGACGCAAGCCCAATCGCTTGCTCTCTGTCTAACAAGTCTTGCGACTCAGATAAGCCGAGGAGCATGTGTGAATCGAATTTTGATTTACACCAGCTCTCTCATCATGCACACACACACACAAACACATTGACTTGCTGCTGCTTGTTGCATTTGTGTTTGCTAGTTCTTGTCTTCTGCAATCAGAGTAATCAAATAGTTCCAGTTCATTGCAACTATGTAGTTGATGTGAACCATTTGCTAACGAAAGTGAAAGCTATCGATATTCGTAATCATATCGGCAAAGATTTATTGATTGCCATCCTTATCGCAGTCAGGCTTGCTGCCAAGTGCATACTTATGTATGAATGTTTTATATGCATATGTACAATATTTAAAATATATATTTTTATTTGAGTACTTGTATAATCTTACATTATGCCGTTCTTTTTATCTAATCTCAAGTCAACAGCTACTGATCGCCTGATTCGCTTTAAGCAAATGCATTCAGGATTGTGTGAACAATGGCAGCTTTTTACAGCAAAGCAAGTTGCGATGAGTGGCATGCCAGACTAGGGAATACCCTGGCTAACTGTATTCAAATATTAAATGACCTTTTTACTTATTAAAATTATTGATCAAAGTTTTCGATATTAATCTGAGCCAAAATAGCTTATTTACGTGATTGAAACTGTCAGCTAACGATAGTTCGACTCTGTAGTTTTTTAAGGTCAACAATCGATATACTACGTCTCCTTCTGTTTATACAATCGCATATTATTGTGAATATTAATTTTTATGTACATTTTTAAAGCATTTCAGCAAATGTTTTCTTTTTTTTTTCAACTTGTTAAATTTAATTGTAAATATTTTATTGTTTGACATATTTATTATACATTTATGTAAATAAGTTAAAATCGTTCACAAAGGATATGCAATTGGATTTCAAGCACTGAAATCTTGTTTGTAAAAAGTGCAATTTTTTCGCAATTGTTTTTTAAGTCATTTGCCAATTGGCGAGCATAAAAAGTACTTTAATGGCCTTTGATAAGTCAGGCGATAAAAAAAAACGTACATACAAAATAAATTGTGTGCCAATATCTATAGAAGTCGATATCAGCGCACACAAAGCGCACCATGTCAGCAAATTGCTTTAGCCAACATTTTAAATGTGGCCAGAAAAAATTCGCATGCAGCGAAAAATAAAGAAAATATTAATTAAGGACGTTCCAGTGGGGAGTAACCGACTGCGTGATACTTTGTTGCCAATGGTCGTGGATACATATATTCGCCATATCTCTTTGATTCTGGGATTGGGTTTGGCAAATTTGGTTCCTAAGGACAGACAGACAGACATTGAGCAAAACTAATATACTCCGTTTACCTTTGCAAACAAAGCATACAAGAATTTTGCTTACGATAGCAGAAATCTAAGGAACGCAAAGCAGGTGTTGTTAGAGTAATACATGTATATCTTTATATATATACATATATAAATAGCTTTATATATAAACAAATGTATATATACTATAATCGCTTAATGTTGACTAATGCCACTTCCCAGTCGCAACGCTCGTCGCTTACTTATAAAGTTCCACATAAATCCACTAAAAGTTTTCCGCAAAAATAATGCCAATCTCTCTGGATGTGTGTGTGTGTTAGAAGTTGAAAAAGCAAAAGAATAAGTTGAAGAAGTGGAAGTAAAACTAAGAAAATTATGCGTCAAGTGCGTGAATCACTAATTGAAACAGACTGACATTCTGTGCATACCCTGTAGGAAATATGAGCTGGGTATAAGTGAGCTATGCCAATTATAAACAAAATTTAGTTTCAATAGTATATAATAGTATTTTTCCTTAAGATTTGAATCCCAATAAGTTTTTCCGATATTGATAAATATTTTAAATTTATAATAAAAAATAATCGGTTTTTGTTTTTCATTTGTAGCAATTCTAAATTAAATCAGTTTTTAAGTATTATAGAATATTTGGTGTTTCAATATTAAAAATTATATATTTATTAATTTTAAAAATTTATGAAATTTATTTTTAAGAAGTTTTATCAAATTTTAGTTCAATTAGTTGTTATTTACATTTAAAATAAGATTAATAATAGTTTTTCAAAGTCATAAGTTTCCTTATAATTAAAATACTACAGGATATTCAATCCAATAATTGGGTATTTTGTTTAATTTGATTAATCACCGCATGCTGACTTTCAACAAAGAGAAAATACGCCTAATTATTAAAGTTCAATTTCGATATTAGTTCGATTACCATGAAGGTAAGAGCAGCAAGGGAAGGGGCAGAGGGGCACGCCAAGGATTACTATTCACATGTGTTTTAGTTGTGCTGTTGAAAACTCTATTCAATTTCGAGAAAACAAACCGAACGAGAAAATCACAAAACGTCCAGGGCATGAATCAGCGCTGCGTTCATTTGCTTCGTGACTGGCGGAAGGAGCGACAAGTGTAGCGAGGAGGAGGAGGAGTGGGGGGGGAGGTGGTAAGGGCATTGGCAGACTGCAAGGCTGTAAATTTTTGTTTTATTTCGCTTCACGCGCTGTTTCAGCCGTTGTTGTTGCTGTTGTTGTTATTCTTGCTGCGCTGTATGTATTAATAATTCTGCATTTTTGCAATGAAACAAAGAAACGTCGTTTATTGATTTGTGTGCGTGACTCATTAGTGAATAATAAATGCAAAAAATTAGCAAAAAAAAAAAAAACCGCAAAAGGAAAAGAAACAGCCAAATTTGGTGCATCAGGAAGCGCAGCCAACTTAACAAAGCTGAAGAGAGGCCATGCGTGCAAGTGTATGTGTGTGTGTGTGTGTGTGTGTGTGTGTGCGTGTTACACAATAGCACTGGCTAACACACAATACTCGCTTTCAATTCTAACGGTAATGTAATGCATATCGAATGCAGCTCGTTTGCGGGTGGATGGCTCGGGTAGAGATTTACGATATTCAATATTATTTATTGCCATTGGCATTGATTTGAGGTGTTGGTGTTGCTGCCGTTGCTGTTGTGTACGTATTTTCAGTTTCAATTTCAGTTTTCATGGCTTTCGGTTTGACTTATTGAATTGAGTTATAACCGTAAATGGTTCGTCTTTATGTTCCGACAGATAAGGAAAGAGAATGTGCATACATATGTATGTATGTATGTATATAGATATGTATTTGAAATTGCACTCGTTTGCATTGAGCACGCTAATCGACTGTATATACATACATATGTAGTATAACAAATTTGTTGAACTAGTTCAATTTATGAACATTTTAAGCAAACTTTACTTTATGTGAACTTTTATTAGTTTTCAGCTATAAACCGTGTTTTCCTTCTTCTTCTCATTTTCTTTGCTTTGCAGCAACTGAACAAACGAACGTCTGTCTCTCTCACCCTGCCGTCTCCCCTCTCTATCTCTTTCACTGATTAAATTTTGAGTCATGTCGCTTCGATAGCTGCTTAATATAGTAGGTAATTGAACTGCAGCTGCGCCCAGTCTGCGTGTATTTCTGTTCGTGTATGTGTGTGTGTGAGTCACAGTGAATCAATCGAATCACCCAAAATGACTCACACACACACAGCCAGCGGCCCATATATCACAGATGTCAGAATTACTGTTACACAGTAGCTAAACAAATTTGATATGGAACTCAATGTAACCGCAACAATTACTCGATACATGCACGATAGGATAGAGATTGAAATTCTTACAACATGTGCGTGTGTGTGCACACACATACATACATATATGTATATTAGCTGCTATGCGCACAAGTGCGGCGGCAGCGACGGCGACTGCGAAGCCGTTGCGCACTTGAACTTGATATGCATATTCCTTGTTGTTGTTGCTGCTGTCTAATATGGCCATGCCCACACACACACACACACACACACACACACACACTTACGCCTGCTTATCTACCCCTTTGGCTGCAGCGCTGCATCCTGCATCCGCCCCCGCACTTAAAAATCATAAGCAAGATATTCGCTCGTTTTTGTTGTTGTTTCTTTTTCGTGCTCTTTTGCTGTTCTGTGTTTTCTTCTTCTTCTTCTTGTACTTTTTATTTCGCTGTCTGGCACCGGCGTCGGCATTGGCACCGGCACCGGCATTGGCACTGGCTTTGCCTTTGCTGCTGCGGCTGCTGCTGCTGCTGCTGTGACTGCGACTGCGACTGCGACTGCGACTGGGGGTACTGGCCCTGGCCCTGGCCGGTTCTTGTGTGTGGAGTCACAGTTATTTAAAGTTCAACACTCAGGCACACATACACACGCAAATACATGCACACTAACACATACGTACACTTGACTTTGGGCTGGGGCTCCAACTATAGCGAGGCTACGCTGCCGGACTCTTCCCTCTTCCTTTTTGGCCTGCTCTGCCGCTCGCAGCTTTTGCACTCGCCTCTCACACTCACTCTCTCAGTCTTTCTCTGTCTCTCTCACGCGCGCTATCTGTTTCTGCAGATTTTCTTTTGCGCTGCTGTTGCCGTTGCTGTGTTTCTGCTGTTTAACTGCCCCGTTGTCGCATCTCTTATGAGTCTAATTCTTTTTGTTTCGTCTTGTGCCGCACTTAATATTTTCTTAATACATACATATACCATATACAAATGTGTGCGTGTGTGTGTAAGATTGCGTTAAAAGTATCTCTCACCCTTTTCGGCTTGCTCTCCACAATTTGTTCAACTTCAATGCCGTCTGACATGTTGCTGGCTGGCTGAATGGGATGCTGCGGCTACTGTTGGGTTGCTTCTCCTGCTTCTTCTTCAAGTTCTTCGGTTCTGCTCGGTTTTGGTGCTGCGGCTGTTGCTGCAACTCTCGGGTGACAGTTCAGGGAATTTTCTTTTACCGGCTTGGGTTTTTGGTGCAAATTTTGTGAATACAACACGCAAATACTTAACGACAAGTGTCACGACAAACAACAACAAAATTAATAAAAAAAAATTCTATATATATTTATACATGCATATATGTATATATGTATATGATGTATTACATTAATAACGAAAACAAAGACAAAGGCAAAAGGCACACAGGCTCTAATCGGGAGTGACCAAAATAGCCGACCGACTCCGTCCGACTCGCACGAATTGTTGCTCACGAATGCGGGCCGGCAGCGCGTGCAACTCCAACGAAGTGGCTGACGCAGAAGCAGCGCCAGCCAGCACAAAGCATAACGACGAAAACGAAGCGGGCAGCGCAGTCGGCGAGCGAGCAAGTGGGAGCACCCCAGTTAGCTGGCGAGCTGATGAGCGACAGAGACAGAGACTGAGAGAACGGGGCAACGGCGACGGCGCCGTCACCGCATTTGGTTTTATTTTCAGTTTCAGTTTCAGAGTTGAAAGTGCGCGGGCAGCGACGTCGACTGCGCCGTTGACAAAATGTTTGACACCGCTGAGCGCAAGCGCGCATATGTGTGTGTGTGTATATATGCACATATATTGGAGCATGGTTTAGGATGTGAAGCACTGTACATCAGATTTATTATTATATATATGTATGTATGTATGAATATACTCAATGTTCTTAAAATAAATGCACTGTGACAAATCTTCAAGCAATGCAGCAAAATTGATAAAGCGCCAAAATTAACATAAATAATTATTGAGATTTTGTGGGTATGTGAATACATATATATGTATATGGGTATGTGAATATAGTTGGTGATAAATATATGTATATGTATGTACGTACATATATAGTGTATGATAATTGGTAGACTAATAGCTTATAGATAACTAACTAATTATCTAAATACATATATGATTATGATATACTATTACATACATACATATATATAAATATTTGTTTGATTATTATTATTTTTTGTCAACTTGAACTTATCTTTCAACTACGTATAGTCGGAATTTTATTGAACTTATCTGAAGTTCCATATAAACATTTTCTATCAGTATAATGTACATGGTATAGTAATATCTAGGATAGCATATTTTATAGAAATTATTATCGCATTGAATTTGAAATGGTGTTAAACAAATAGACGCTTTATCTTTTCATGAAGTCATGCCCTAGCGATAACTTGAAATATTTTTTGTTCAAGAATAGATTTATTTTACTTATTATTTGTATTTTCGCTAGACTGGGGCTGAGGTTGGGGTATGTGGGGTGGTAAGGGGGGTTCGTGTGGTGCAGCCTGTTCCCAATCAACCGGTCGAGCACTTGCAAGTCGAGGTGTAGGCTTAACGGCATCTTCGGCCAGCAATCTGTGCCGCATCAGCCTTGCCTCAGCCTTGAGGAGCGCTGCCTAGACCACAGCCGGCTCTCTGCCGCCGCCGCTGCCGCTGCCACAGTCACAGCTGCAGTCGCCGTTTGCTGAGGCTGGGGCACGTTGCAATCAAGTGCGCACGTACTAGTCCACAATGTCTCTCTGTGTGTGTGTGCATGTGTGTGTGTGTGCCTGTTGGGGACTGAACGGGAGACGGCATTGGAGCTTATCCGGTGCAGGGCTTATCGTCGCCAGCGTCATCCACGTCGCTTTATCAGGCCGCAAACAGCGCAATGTGAATCAAGCAATCAGTTGGCTGAATTACCCGCTGCTCGGCAAAAAGTGGCTAAGATATATTATAGAGCGTGAATGTGGCTACAAATAATATCGAGTGAAATACATATACTACAAACAGGGCGTACATCTCTACAAACATACATATCCACATATATGTATGTACATAGTATATGCCAGACATTAGTCTGACCTGAGTGTGACTGAGTGAGAGATTGTTTGAGGTTCCTATTATTTCCATTACTATATACATAATTATTATTGGTCAGTATTGCTATTTTCGTAAGCATTATTAATCATATTAGTAATATTATTATTATTAGAAGCCATCGATCGTTGAGTTCAAAGTAGAGTCTATAATAGAGCAAGAGCAAAGATGCTTGCAGAAGGTGCTGGGACTCCGTATATTTCATATATATATATTCCGAATCCTGATGCTTCTTACCTAGAATTGTAAATATAAAGTTCTCTTACCTAAAGCCCGTTTAAAATTCGATTTCAGGGTATATTGGTTATATGAAAAGTATATAGAGTATATAACAGGCAGAAGAAGGCGTGGCAGATGCCATAAAATGAGACCCAAGAGATGTGTGTGTTAATTTGTATGCCCTGAACCCATGGAAAATGCGATTACAGGGTATATTGGTTATATGAAGATGCAGAGGGAGGCGTGGTAGACCTTATTAAGTATATATAAGATGATAATATGATCAGGATGATAAGGTAAGCCAATACAGATAAGCTCGTCTGTCCTTCCGCCCGTCCATTTATCCGTCTGTCCGTTAGTCCTTCTGTTCATCCGGCCGTACGTCGATTCCGATTGTCTGAGCCCCTCTTGAGCTTCGGATACTCTATTTCCTTTTCTATATATTTCTACCTACAGCTCCAAGAGCAACTAGAGCTATTAGCAGAGTAGCTCTACGCCACCGTTCAGGGTATTCCCTAGTCGGGTACTTCAGAGTGTTTATTAATATACATATTACACTAGCTCTAGCACTCCTCAATTATTCAGTTAGATAAGATTGATTGCCTTATCACACATTTCCACAATTAATTGGCTCTTCTTCGTGTATTTAATGGGCACAGATACATATATTGTATTAGATATGATTGGGCCTGTTGACATTGCCAATTTAGTGCGAAAGCTGTTTCGGCTCGGCTCATCATAATACAGAGCAGATAAACCACAGAGTACATTCGCACTCGAGCCGTCTAGGCAAACAGTTGTCAAAACATGTGCACATGCAATAAAAGCGAATAAACAGATCCGAAGCAGAACAATCAAACCAGTTGGCCTAGAGAGTGCGTTTAGAGATTCCGAAATGCCGTACGGTGTTTGTACACAAAAACAAATATGTTTATGGCCGATCCAAGGAAATCAAATTTGAGGAATCTAACTCTGCCCAGTGCATGTTGATATGTGCATGCACATATGTGCCATAATAATACCAAATGCCGACCAATTGCAGTTACGCTCTACGCTCTTCCAGTTAATGCCGTTCTCGGCGATTCTCATCAACTGATGATGCGGGCGTTGGCTGCCTTGGTTTTTATAGCTTTTATGCTATATATGCAGATGTTTTTTTTTTTTATGGAGAGATTATTGAGAGTGTGCATGTGAGAGCACATGTGCATATGTACACATGTCTGCATATGTATGCAGGCATGCGAATCTGATTGCTTATATATATATGAATAGTGCATATACATATTTGTGCATGTATCTATGTACGTTTGTCTACATGCATGCAAGCATTTATGTATGTAGATGTGCATGTATGCACATGCATGTACAAATGCATGCCTGTACAGAAATAAACATGCATGCATATTTATTCATGCATGTGTATATGTTTACATGAATGTATGTATATGTGTGTATATGTATGCATGCGTGTATGTATACATATATGGATGTATGTATGTGTGTGCATATCTATGTATGTATGAATGTACATTGTATATGCATGTGTGAGTAAATATATGTATATACATATGTATTCATGTAAGGATGTATGTACATATGCATGCGTGTACATATGCATGTATGTATATATGTGTACTTAAGCATGTATGTATGTATGCATGCATGTATTGATGTGTGTATTCATGGGGTATGTACATACATATGTGTACTTATGCATGTATGTATGTATTTACGAATGTATGTCTACATGTGTACATACATATATGTATGTCTGCAGGCATGTATGTTTGCATGCATGTATGCATGTATGCATGCATGTATGTATGCATGCATGTATGTATGCATGTATGTTTGCATGTATGCATGCATATATGTATGTATGTATGTATGCATGTATGTTTGCATGTATGCATGCATATATGTATGTATGTATGTATGTATGTATGTATGTATGTATGTATATATGTATGTATTGGTATGTATGTATGTATGTATGTATGTATGTATGTATGTATGTATGTATGTATGTATGTATGTATGTATGTATGTATGTATGTATGTATGTATATATGCATGTATGTATGTTTGTATGTATGTATGTGTGTATGGATATATGCGTGTACATATGTATATATGTTTGTAATTATGTGTGTACATATGCATGTAAGTATTTATATGTGTTTGTATGGATGAACGTCAGCATGTCAACAAATATGCCATGATGTATGTATGTCAGCATGTATATGTACATATATATGTCTCGGTAGTCAGCATGTGCACATATGTATGTATCCAGGCATGTCTATGTATGTATACATATTAATCCTCTGACATGTGTCTTTGACTGTATTTATACACAGATATGTGTACTTACACATACATACATATGTCTATCTCTGCATTCAACAGCATTCATCAATTCACATGTCTGAAGTATAAATGTCTGTGTGTGTGTGTATGTGTGTGTGTGTGTTTATTTTTTAATAACCTTCTTAACGCAAATTTGCAGATTTAATTAATCTCGCTTACCGAAAGGAAAACATATTAAAATTGATTTTATGCCGCCGCCGAAGCAGTTCCATGAAAAATGAAAATTGAAAATGAAGGAATATCAACAAAATGTTTGTCATTCAATTTGCAATGATTGAATCAATAAAACACCTTGTAAAAATAAAATCAAATAGGATTTGTGGGGATTATTTATGAATTGCTCGTGGAATCAACGAGTAAACATTTTCTTTAAAAAATATTTAAAAAAAACACATTTATGTCTATTATTAAATATAAATTTTTAATAAATTAAATTTAATTTTTTATGTTGATTAAAGTCAAGCTAAAAAGTCATTTTAAAAATACAAAAAAAAAAAAAAAAAAAAAGAATCGGCGAGAATATAGAAATAACAACACGTGAAAGAATTATATTGAATTATATTGAAAACAACTTTAAGTCTTGGGGCGAAACTTTAAACAGATGTCTAAAGGGATAAAAGTTGGAGAGGACGCCGGCTCTCGCCCGTCTCTCATCAGCTGGCAAGTTTGCGATATGCGAAGTTGTACTTCAAGTATATAAATGACTTTGGCGTTATTCGGAAAGGAGCTTAAGTGTTGCGAGTTATTCTTTTTGTCCACATTTTGTTTGGCTTTTATTTGGATTGGCGTGGCTAGAACTTTTCGAACAAACATTTAAGTCTGATTGGATAATAACAAAAGTGTTTTCCTATAACAATTTTCAGTTAGTTTATAGCGGACTCTGCTGGGATGATCATCAATCAGTCAGGATACAAATTTCAGACTGTTTCGACCGCCTTAGTTTAAAGCGTTCTGGTTTGAAATATTCTAGTTCTTCGCGCTGAGCGTTGATAATCAATTAGCTAAAACAGAGACTTGAACATCAATCAATCAGTCATTTGATTTGTTAGGCAATCAAATAATCTAGCACAAATAATCAATTAGTCAGTCTAGTAATTAGTCTCTCAGGCAAACACTTTAACTCATGTATTCATTATCTGACAGTTAGTGAAAGTGAAATCAATCAGTTAGTAAATTAGTCCACGAAAGCAATAAGCTCGTCAATCAATCCGTTAGTTAATGAGACAATTAATTCATCAATCAATAAGGGATCAATCCATCGTACAATCGCATGCTCAGGCGAACAATTAGTCATATAATTCTTCAATCAACCAATTAGGTAGTCAATCAAGTAGTCCATTTAAATTGATTGATTGCTTTCCCCTTATGATTTGTTCTGTGATTTAATCAACAGTCAGTCAATCAATCGATAAGTTAGTAAATTAGTCAGTTGATCGATGGGCTCTTAGGTCAATCAATCAATCAGTCAGTCAAATGGTTAATCAGTTTGGCGATAAATAGACAATTGACAATGGTTAGTGAAACATTCAGTCAAATATATATAAATAAATGGCTAAAAAGTCTATGATTAATCAGTCGATTGATCAACAATCAATCAGTCAATCATTCAGTTAAGTAACATTAAGTAATTGTTTAATTAGTCAAGCACTTTATCAATCATTCAGTCAGATAATTAATTCAGCTAAACAATCATTCAATAAGTCAATCAATCATTTAGTCAATCATAAAGTCCATCAGCTGGGTCAATCATTCAATCAATCAGACTGTTTGACTGAGCAGTTGAAGCTAGTAACCTATTTATGTCCTCTAGCTCATATGGCTTACACTGTGCTACCAGCATCAGTCAATCAATCAATCAATCAGCCCATCAATCACCCAAGCGAATTTTCCCCCAACTTCGATTTCTTGAGCCTTTTAGCTTCATCGACTTCAGCTCCATTTCCATTCCCAGTCAGTCCGTCAACCAATCAATCAGTCCGTCCGTGGAGCAATTTCAATCACTGTCGACATGGAGGCTACATATAGACTGGCCCGGATGCTGGCCGTTGAATATGAACGAGGCGCCTTTCGCATGTTGCTGGCAACATGTTGCGCCGTGGCATGCCCCGTGTTGCTGGCGCCTGTGGTGAGTTTCGTGTGGCCGAAACGCAGGCGCCACGCAGTTGCCCCAACGGCGGCGGCTGCCAGTTGCCAGCGATTCGTTCAACGTAACGGTAACGGCTAGGCAGAGCGAAGCGCGCCAGCAAACGACGTGAACGTCGTGGGCGTCGCTTGCCTCGTACACTCGTATACTACGACCCGTTCCCAAGTACCGTTACTCGAGCCGCAGTCCACGGATCGCGTGTGTCTCTCTGTGTGTGTGTGTGTGTTTCTCTCAAGATCGTTTCTTATTTTGTTTGTGTTTTTGTTAAGTGAAAGACGATAGTGAGTGAGAGGAATCCGGAATACGGACCCGGTAGTGTCACCGTAGTGGCCATGTACAGCGCCAGCGCCGAGGATGCTGCCCATGCGGCCGACACCTACAAGGCCCTGGTGGACTACTACGCGAACGCACGGAGCGCCGCCAGCCACATCGTCTCGCTGACGCTGTCGCCGCTGAACGAAACGCTGTCGCTGGGCCTGGCCGACGCCGGCAACGGCAGCAGCAGCGTCGCTGGCCCGGCCAGCAACGCCAGCAGCGGCGCTGACGACGACGTTGATGCACTGGGCGCTGGCCAGTTCTTCTTGATACCCGATGGCGCCTCCACGGAGAGGAGCATCGCAGCACCGGCCGCAGCGGCCGCTGGCGGCGTTGGCAGCGGCAGCGCTGGCAGCAGCACCGCCAGCAGCGCCACCGAAATGCCCGCCTGGCTAATACCCAGCTACAGCCTGATCCTGCTGTGCGCCATCGTGGGCAATCTGCTGGTGATCTCCACGCTGATGCAGAACCGCCGCATGCGCACCATCACCAATCTCTTTCTGCTCAACCTGGCCATCTCGGACATGCTGCTGGGCGTGCTCTGCATGCCCGTCACGCTCGTCGGCACGCTGTTGCGCAACTTCATCTTTGGCGAGTTCCTCTGCAAGCTCATTCAGTTCTCGCAGGGTAAGTTACCAAATGCCGATTCCCGGATTACAGTGTTCCAGCTGGCCTGGAAGGGGGAGGGGGAGGGGGGATTGCTACTTGTGGGTCGTCAAAAGTGTTGTAAAACGCGGATGCAGCAGGCAGCAGATTTCATAGTCTACATTGGCTACATTGTGGTGCTGGCTATGGCGCCATCTAGCGGCGAGTAGTGCAGCCTAACTGCAGCGCGACCTTAAAGCGTCAGTGAAAATGCTATAAAAAAGTGAGAAAAAAAAGGAAATCAGTTATTTAAACATTAAATATTATTATAATTATTATAATTATTTTATTTATTTTTTTTTTAAATTGTGAACAAAAAGTATTTTTAAATTTAATTTTCTTTAGTTTTACAGCAGAAAAATTTACTAAAAATATTTTCTTTAATTTTGATAAATTAATTTTTTGACAATATTATTATAGTTTTTTTTTTATTTACTCTTTAATGCATTTTTAATTTTAATTCATGATTTGTATTTATATTTTAATGAATTTTTAATTTTAATTCATGAAAGTGAAATGAGTGAGTGAATAGATATTGCGCCATGTCCGCCGTACTGTCCGTCCGTCTGTCGGTATAAATAGATAACACTACGCTGCTATGGAAGTTAGAGACTTGAAGCACATATATGGATATACCTACTTATTATATAGCACCAAAATTATTCCGATCCGCCCACTATGGGCGTGGTAAATCAGTACAAAATGCACTTTCGGATATCTCAGCAACTCTGGTAGTATAGAAACGTATAATAGGGCTCACGTAAATAAACTCAAATTAATAAGGCGAATATATCTACGCCCTTTGAGGGCGTGGCAAACCGCAAACGTTTATAGCTCCTACAGTGCTTGAGCTAGAAACTTCAAAATTAGACAGTGCAGTTACTGGAGTCCTGTCTTGTCCTGCCCTGTCCTTTTGGGGCGTTGTATACTTAGAAATACCCTGTAATTTGCATAGGCTTCGAGAGCAAGAGGTCAAAATTTGTACTTATTTTGCCTTGTTGGTGTTTAGTAAACACAGTTTAACGAAAATTGACCACGAGTGGCATGTCAATTTTCAATCAATCAATCAGGGGCGTGGCAAATCGGAAAGATCTGCAGTTTTAGAACTAGAAACTAAAAATGTAACGATTAACGACTGTTAAAGATAAAGGCTGCTTAGATACTCTATTTAAATTCATATAGTAGACATATACCAATCGAAGGCGTGGCATAATGCAAAATGGATGTGTCATATGAAGGAGTGTGCTGAAGTCGGTAGCACCCGTCAGCAATGCTCCTTGTAGATGTCTGCTGTACTTGTCTCTTTAAAGTTTAAGCTTGAAAGGCAAAGTCTGCTGAAAATATATAAAATATATAAAATATACATCTATTTTATTTTGATGAATAACTTAATAAGACATTGACTAGATTTCTTATTTTCTACTGTCGTGAGCTTGAAAAAAACAAACTATATTTAATTTATCTTGCATCAATTTGGCAGCTGCCAGCTGCCGACACTTGCAAGACAACTGTCAAATTTCGAATTTCAAATTTCAAATTTATCGCCCACCCGAATGCCTTTTTTTTTTACATATTTGGACAGTTTAATAAAAAATTATGAATATATGTATTAGGACGTGTCTGGCCGTCGCACAGTTAGCCACATCTGGGACAGCGGCTGTGGCTGCGTCTGTGGCGCTGCGAAAAGTTGGTCAATCAAGCGCATATGCTTAAATTGAAGTCCTCATCATTTATGGGGCGGGGCCAGCGCAGCGGCGACCATGAAAACTTGTATGCTGCCAGGCTAAAGTTTCAGTTAGTAAATAGCAAATGACAGTGTCGGGTCGGGTGTCATCGACTGCTCAATACACTGTTGAAAGGAATAAAATCAAGGAGAATGAGCTGATAAGAGTTTACTTGGTGAATCTCTGCCCAGTAATTACCATTCCCAAGAGTAATTCTTGAGCGCAGTCTTAAACTAATATGCTCTTAATTAGCATGTAAACAGTGTATAAAAATCGCCTGCATAGAACTGTCAACAGTTTTTGCTATACATACGAAATGAGCAAAGTTTCTCTTCTCCTGCATATTAAGATCAAGTGAAACTGAACTTTCATCAACTTCTATATATATATATTTATTTATGTATGTATAACTCTATATAGCTCTCTATATATATTATATATGTGCATGAATTTCTAAAATATATTGTTAACATTCCAGCGTTTACCACTACAAAAGCTATTAATTTGAATATGTTGAATGTGGGCGTAAAATAAATACGCCACAAATTATGTTTATTAGAGTATCTATATACATATATATATTTATATCTGTGTAAATATTAGAATATCAAAGGAAAAGTTAAACATTAAAGGGCGAAAGTGAAATCCTCTACTATTAATATTCGCATGGGCAGGTGTTACGTGCAGGAAAATCAGATTTAATGAGATTTAGATTTAAGCAACATGAGGGGAGAGTGGACCAGAGTGGAAAGTGCACGACTAGGTGTCACTCAGGCCACGTTTAAGGAGTATTATATTTAGCTACAAGAGTCAAGTATGAATTTCTAGTCCCCTCTAAAGTTCACGAGATTAATTTAAGGCAGATACAAAGCTGGACGCAGAGACGGACAGAGATGGACACATTCCTAAATGGACAGAGATGGGCAGAGTGATTGACGTGCTTACAGATGGGCAGATGGGAGATAGACGGTGGCAGGTGGTACTTGCATGGAGTACAGGGTATATAAATAAAGCTGTTATGGTAGGGTCGTTCAGCAAGAGATTGAGATAGAGGAATTGGGAGAGAGAGAGATAGGAGAATGAAAAAATGAAAGCGATATAAAGAGCGTAAGAGAGAAAAACAGATAGAGAGGGGCAGGGAAAAAGGGAGAGAGGCACTGAGAGCGAGAAAGAAAGGGGGAGAGACAGAAACAGAAACAGAAAAGGAAAGAAGAAGAGCGAAAGAGGGCAGATACAGCGAGGGAAGGACAGAAAAAGGAGACAGAGAGGGACTGAGCCAGAGAGAGGAAGAGAGAGAGAGAGAAACAGAAAAAAAAACAGAGTGAGAAACAGAGAAACAGAGAAAGAGAAACAGAGAGAGAAACATAGAGAATAAGACAGATAGGGAGCTCTGTCCTTTTATCTCTGGGAGAGACATAGGTGGAGCAAGAGCAAGGATGATTGCTGCTTGAGCTTCATCTCATTGAAAAAAATTATACCGTTCCTCACCGCAGAAGAAGAAATAATACTTCCAAATACCGAACTAAGCTTCTTATGCCAGAGTAACTCTATCTTTGATTTAGGATACAACGGAATGGAAATCGCATATTGTCTGCGTCTTCAACCGAATGTTTGCTTCCACTTCTTAACAAAAGGCCTAGTTGCTTGTGGGAAATAAAATGATAAAATATTAAATAAATAAAGATATATTTAGACAGACCCACGCAAGACATTTTACGAAATAAATTTGAAATGTATTTACATTGGAATTAAATTGATTTGTTTATTTTTGTGCTTGTGCCTGAACCGAAACCGAAATGACACTTTAATAATAATAACAACAGGAAAGGTGCGGAGATGAACGACTGGCAGATACCCCGAATCCTTGAGTTTTACTAGTACATATACATATATACACACTCATATCCACAAATAGATAGGCCTTACTCAAAAAACTAAATTAATAAATACATTCTCTTACAGGTGGATTCAGTTTACTAGTAAATTACGTTTATCGATTATTATCGATAGTGAGAAAATGTGATTTTTGTGATAGTGAAGTTATATAGACTTAGAGAGATACTCTGATTGAACACGCCGAATGTAAGTAGGGACGAATGGTCGGATAGCTGGACATATCGATGTATATCGATATATTTCAACTCAGCTATTGGCCCAGCTCAACACTACATATGCATTTTTCCATCTGCCACGCCTCCAACTGCCTGTCACATACATTGTCACAGCACCTATACGCCCCGAATTCTCACTCTCTATGTGTGGAGGGTATCAAAAGGAAGTCGCGATGAATCTATTGAAAACAATTCGTAATTATCTTATTTCATTGACATCAAATCTCTTGCTATAAAATTAGAGCAAATAGATTGCTGAGTCTTACTGTATGTGTGTGTGTGTGTGTGTAGATTAACTAATATTAAGTGAAAGCTGAACAATAGATAGAATATATCGTTTCACTACTGCAAGAGTCGTTGCCATCTTAATTCACAATTTTATTTCATTTAATGGCCCTGCGCGTTTATCTCTTTGTATTTTATTGTTGTTGTTGTTGTTGTTGTTGTCGCCTGTCACATTTGAGATTGCTATTAAAATTACACAAATTAAATCACAATTTATGCCATGCAGACGCAAATAAATAACGCTCTTCACTTTGTTAGCAGCAGTTGCTCTCGTCTGACTTTTACAATCTCGAAATTTTTCTGCTTTTCATTGCAGAATTTTTTAAAAATTCCTCTCTTTTGGGAAATACCTCAGAAACATTGTGGGTGAAACTATGGGCTACTTGAGAGTTTCATACTAGAAAAGTATATGAAAAGAAGTGAGGGCTTGATCTGCCATCTGGGGGTATACGACTGTAAAATACCTGGCATTCGAGAAGAATTCCAAAGTTTCTAACTTTTGATCGATGAACGCATATTTCCCAAAAGCCAATAAACTCTTCTTACTATGTTAGGAAGTATAAAAAGCAATTCATGTAAATCCAATAAAAAACTGATCTATCCTTAGAGCTAAAAGTAAAGAGCTCTAAATAACTTTAGTTGACTTTCACTTGGCGCTCGCAATGCAGGGTATTTGGCAGTCGTTCACTTACCGGCTCATGCACAATTACTCATTTATTTTTTGGTATTTTGATGTCCCTTAGACTCGGACTGCCGCCCACTCGCTTTCGATTCGCGATGCTCCCCAACTTATTTTCGGCGCCCTTTTGTCATGCAAATGACATGCAAAACGAAGGCGGTAGAAGGCACACAAATAACATGTAGCACAATCATATTGAAACGCAAGCAAAGGCCAGAGGCACAACGCAAAAAAAAAAGACAGTTGAAAACAATGATAAATTGCAGAGAATTGGAGAGAGAGTGAGGAGAGGAACTCATCGAAGTCGAACTGCTCCCAAAGGTCGTCCATGGCTTCTTTTATATGAACTCTAGATATATAAACACATACATATATATATTTATATATATATTGTTAAGCTAAAAAGGATATACGTTTTGTAAATCTGATTTATATGACAGCTTCCCCTATGGCAGCTTGAGTGAAATAGTGAAATTTACTCAAGGCATTTTCAGAAACAAATAAGAGTAGCTCTCTATGACAGCTTTATATGGATTTATTGATATACTCAACTATTCATGGCAGTTTGTTGAATCTTAGAGAATTCTTATATATTATTGTTATTCATGAATAGGTTTTTTTGCTTGCTTTAAAGTGAGCCCCATTTGATACTACACAAATGGTGTCAATGACTTTGTTTGGCTGCACTTTAACTCCAGCTCTCTTCCTTCTTCTAATACTGCCCTTGCCTCCTCAAGCGCAAGGTAGAGTCCTCCATTCATGAACCTTTTCAGTTCTTCAGGACTACGAAGTTCAACGGGTGACTAGAACTTCAGGAAAAGAAACGATTCAAGTCAGTTTAATACAAAGTTTTAATTACAAAATCTGGAAAGACTGACAGAGTAGACCTTCTCCAGATTCTCCAAAGTCTCTACATTCTTTACGATTTCCAGTCTATATGGTCGCCACAGTCTCCACAGTCACTTACGGCCTCTAGAGTCTCCCCAGTCTTCAGAGTCTTAATATTCTCCACAGTCTCCAGAATCACCACAGTCTCCACATTCTCCACAGTCTCCACAGTGTTTACAATCGCCACTAGAGACTCTCCAGTCAATACGGTCTCCACAATGTCCGCATTCTCTACAGTCTTTACAGCCTCTGTAGTTTCTACACTCTCTTCTCTACAATCTCTTCTCTACAATATCTACAGTGTCTACAGTCTCTACAGTGTCTACAGTCTCTACAGTGTCTACAGTCTCTACAGTCTCTACAGTCTCTACAGTCTCTACAGTCTCTACAGTCTCTACAGTCTCTACAGTCTCTACAGTCTCTACAGCCTCTACAGTCTACACAGTCTCTACAGTCTCCACAGTCTCTGCAGTCTCTACAGTTTCTACAGTCTCTACAGTCTCCACGGTCTTTACAATCTCCACTGGAGATTCTCCAGTCGATACGGTTCCCACAATGTCCGCATTCTCTACGGTCTTTACAGTCTCCCCAGTCTCCACAGTCTCTACAGTCTCTACAGTCTCTGCAGTCTCCACTGTCTCTACAGTCTCTGCAGTCTCTATAGTCTCTACAGTCTCTACAGTCTCTACAGTCTCTATAGTCTCTACATTCTCTACAGTCGCCACACTCACTACACTCTCTTCTTCACAATCTCCACACTCTCCACAATCTCTAAGCTTCACACATTTCGTGGAAAAATTATGATATCCGCTTAAAGAGTATAAGGGTTTGAGTTGTTTTGCTTTGGCGGCGCCTCGTTGCCACAATTCGCGTCTGCCTCATGCGGAGGCCTTCACGGTTCGTCCTATTTGCCGGAATGAATGCGTGCAGTATTTATGTATTCCGCCGTAATGTGGACTTTGATTAAATCTGTACGCGTATTTTTTGTTGCTGCCTTATTTCTGGCGTGCCGCACACGAAGCCTGACAGCATTGTAATAATTCTGGCTAGCACTTGCCGCATGCCGCATGCCGCATGCCACATTCCACTTGGCACTCATTAACGTAGTGGGCCTATAATGCTAACGATTTCACGACTGAATATTAATAATAATATTCCATAACATAATCAGCTCAACAAAAAGCATGCGTAACTTTCGGTGTATTTTGTCGTACCGGAAACGGTCCTACGAGTTTTTTCTTACAGTTTTCTCTTAGACGGAATGTAAATATAATTGTTGGGGGTATTTCATTTTACATAATAAAATTAATCAAACTTTTTTTTTGTAGCATACTTTTATGAGCTAACTGAAAATATATGCATAGGCTGACCCAGCAAGAGAACTGTTGTTTGTAGTGCTTGATGATGGTAGTTGTTTAAGCAAGGTCTTAAGTAAAGTTGTGAAAATGTAGTTAAGGGTCTGCCCTTTGAGAATTAATTATTATAATCCATCTGAAAATGTGAAAAAAAAAGATCTTTTAATTGTTGGTGGTATTTAAAATACCTAGCTTGGGCTAAGTTTTTGTATCTTAAGCTAAGGTGGAGATTTCTAGGCGGTAAAGTAAAGTTCTAGTAGAAGTAGGTATAAAAAATATACATATAACTAAACATAGGTACCGTAGAAAGTATTTTTGAGAAAGACTCAGCGCAGTTTGTGCAATGAGAGAGTCCATACTTCCGACAAAGCAGACTTAGCTGATATAATATATAATGTCAAAGTAATATCTGTAAACTAAATAAGTGGAATTTCACTTGGTAGAGGCTGTTTGGCTGCCCTGCTCAATTTATCATAAATTTCCATTTCCATGCAGCAAATGGAATTCAAGTGTGAGAACTCCACATCTTTGTGTTTGTTGAGCTAAACTTATGCAATTTGATATCAAGCTTCAGGGCAACACATTTGGGGTATTCCCACAGAAAAACAAAATGTTTTTTTTTGTTATTGATTGCAATTAGCATGCGCTGACTACACAGGGTATCCACATATCACACAGTCGCTGAGGCCTCTCTGGGGAGAGTCCGAGAAGAAAATCGATAATCTGGGTCTACAGGGTATCGCACATTCGCTGATGCCTCACTGCATAGAGGCAGTTCCCCTCTCTCTCTCTCTCTCTCTCTCTCTCTCTCTCTCTCTCTCTCTCTCTCTTTCTCTCTCCCTCTCTCTCTCTCTTTATGCTGCCCTTTGTTGTTGTTATGCAATGCGCTTACATAAGTTTCTAAATAAAATTTGCCGCTGGCCTTGGGCAGCCACGAATTACTGCCCTAAGTTTGTGTACACATTCATATATATATATATGTGTGTGTGTTTGTGCGTTCGCTAATGCGCCTACAACATAATCATAAACATAAGCAACAATAAGCAGCGAGCAAGTCGACCTAATTCCGCCTAATTGTCTTCGCCCGCTTCGCGCCAGCAGCCAGCCAACCGGCCAAGAATCATTTTCCGTTGGCCAAGTGCGAGTCCGCCTTGGGCTGACACAAGTGCGATGCCAAAAATTGCTTTGACGCCCACGCAACAAGACGAGAGATTCGTTAGGTCCAAGGCTGCCCGGGCAGCCGACGTAAACTCCTCTCGCAAATATCATTTTAATAGTCTGCAAGGCGACGGGACGACGGGGCGACGGGGCGACGAACAAGTGTTTGATTTGAAATTATTTGATGGCCATTTGGCACTTGGACACATGCTTATAAGTCTACAAGCTTAGCCACCGCAGCCCATATATCACACGGCCATGGAGCGTCTGGCTTAGCGAGGCTGCGATAATATTGCCACCAAATACTTAATTCCAATAAAGCACAATGAGACATCCTCAAGACAGAAGCAGCACACACACACACACATAAACACCCACACATACACGCTCTGTGTGGAGTAAGGAATTCGATTTGGAAGCTGTTTCAGGATCTGAGTTGCTTTAGTTTCAGGAAACTTTCGGAAAAGTATTGTGAGTGAAGCTTAGATCTCTAGCTTTGAGCAGGGTTTCGTCGTATTTTATACAAAAATATCAAAGGAAGCCTAGGAAAAGAGTTTATTGCGGTCTAAGCTAGGTCCTGAGTCCCTAAAAGTGTGTCAAGACGTCTGCTAAGGGAAACTTGAGCTGCAATATACAGAGCCTGTATGGATACGCTATATATAGTCTATATATGTCTTATTATAAATGCTCTGTCTGCACTCCCTAAGATATTCTCTTAATACTATAGCTATAGTGCATAATTATATATAGAATTTATGTATATATACTCTATATACTTCAAAGGTACTCTCGATATACTCTTTATATATGTATATCCTATATTCTCTGCATAGACTCTATACATATTCTAGCTATAATTTCTATCGAACCAATTTATATAGTATATATGCTCTATGTATACCCTCTATACATAATTTATTTACACCCTGTACTCTAGAATTCACACATACTCTATATATATTCTAAATATCTTATAAGTACTGCATAAATACTCTAGTTACATCTTATCCATTCTGTATATGTATGTGTATCGCACATATATGTATATACTCATATTCAAACCTACATATGTATATAGAGTCATCTATGTGTGTATGTGTGTGTATTGTATGTCATGTATACATATTATCTGTAGTCTGGAATGATACAATCTACTATATTTTCTAATTATACAATACCTGTACACTGTATTTTGTGCGTATAGACTCTCTATATACCCTATATATATTCTCTATATACCTACTGTATACATTCTATATCCTCTACCCTATATATACCCTTCATATACCCTACATGTACTCAGTATACATTTTTCATATACTCTATATATACTGCATAGAGTATCTCTATATGCTATATATATTCTATATAGTATATCTTTTCCGCATTAATATCTCTAGCAACGCTCATATGCAAATAACTCTAATATCTCCCATGATTAGGCTGTATACGAGTGTGTACTCTATATAAACCAAGCTTCAAAAATACTTTAAAGAACCAATATACTCCCATTCCCCGCATGAATGAGCATAGCGAACAATTTGAGTCGCAACTAACTAAAGGCTGGCTAAAGACTTTGGCCAACTTCAGTTAATGCATTCACATGGAAAACTCTGCCTGCATTTTGCATGCCTGATAAAGCCGGAAAGTATGCCAGTTAAATATAGATCGATGCTATTTTTTCGCTGTGGCTGCTGCTGCCTCTGGTGAAACATTAAAAAAACTGAAACTTATGCCAAACAAAGTGGAGCGAAAAAACAGCGAGTTGTCTCCAAATTTTCCGCATGTGTGGTTATCGTGTGGTTGTTGGCAAATATACATACGCCCATGTGTGTGTGTGTGATTGTGTGTGTGTGTGTGTGCGCTGTCTGCCATTGCTAGTTCGTGTCGGGAAAAGTCAATAAAACGATTCATATGCGCAGATAATCATAAAAAATGATTTTAATGGATATACACCTACACCAATACACACACACACACACACACACACGCTCTGCCCTCTCTCTCTATGCCATCCTCACTCTCTCTTTATACGCATTATGCTCCGACGTATTGTCTAAATATTTGTGAGCCTGGCTAATTGACGCCTGGCAGCTAAGCTCCCCACAGACTTGGCTAAAACTAAAGTAACTGTATTTAAGTGGGCCATTATTATAATTGGCTTACACTAGCTGCCAGCCATAGGGCGGAATGTTAAATGCCAACACGCTTCAAATTTAGTTGACTTGATGCGTTGAGATGGGTATAAAAAAAAAACCCGATGAATATAAATAGAAATGTGTGCATATAAAATTTGTATATCATATTATATTATTCATAAGTGTATAATATTATTCATAATTCATGTGAATAAATGTAAGTACATATTGGTATATAAGTATATAATAATATAAGTATATATATACCATGTTAAATTTTAGTTAAGTTTTAGGATCTGCCTGACTGGACTGCTCTTTAATTTCTACCTGCTCCCAAAAACTATTCAAGAAGTCTGCATCTAGCTATATTAGTACAAAGTTCGTAGCTCTTAATTTCCCATAGCTTACGCTCTCTAAAGCTGTTTTATGACTTTGCTGCTCAGCGAATTTCCTTGAAGTTAGTTCATAACATAATTTATATTACAGCCATTGAAAGTGTTATAGAAAGGTATAAAGGCTATGTGCTTATGTTTGTAAAAGGCGTGGCAGACACCATAAAGTGCATATATTCATGATCAGGATAGTGAGCTGAGTCGATTTGTCCGTTCATCTCGTAAATTGCTCTAACTATATAATGATATATAGAAATCCTTACGTATCTTGGATATTATGGATGCTAAAGACTGGGAATATATACTCGAGTAGACAGCCCAAAATCAATAAGATATGGCGAATATAGCTATATCCCATAGGAATCGGGAAAAACTGTATCTTCTACAGCTTTAGATAAAGAGTAAATGACTTTTGATATATTAATTGAGCAAATCGAAAAATGGATCTAGCCGCGTTTGTGCCTTGAATGAGTATTCTGCAGTCTGTAAAGCCCGAGTGCAACGTTACGGCTTGTTTTTCATACATTATAGCTAAGGTCTCGTTTAAGTTCTCATAAAAAGCTAAACTCCAACAAAATCTGAGTGAAATCGTAGATTCATGTTAGAACGGAGATCGCGGATAATATTTAGATTGCCTGAAGTAGCTACAGGATACAGAGATCTACGGAACTTGCTTTAAATGATATGAAATAATTTATTTTATTCCTTTATGTAACAGGAAAACTAATTGATTTTAGTTTATGTTGGAAATCAACGTAAATTGATTTTTATGAACTTTTGATGGGAATATAAAACGTAATGCCTGGAAATGGAGCTGTTTTGTTAGGGTCTGAGTTTTGTTAATGACTTGGACTTGGATTTCATTGCCTGGGCCATTTAATTATAGTTAATGTGTGTCTGAGAGAGTGAGAGAGAGGGAGAGAGAGAGAGACGGAGAGAGAGGGAAGGGGTTGTTTATGGGGGGCTTCAGCACTTCATGTTCAACGAGCAAACTTAACCACACTAAGCGACTGTCGTAATCGCAGGCTTAGCCTCAGTTGGTCACAGTGCATGTGTGTGTGAGTGTGCATGCGTGTGTGTGTGTGCGTGTGTGATATTGAAATATAGTAGAAAATGGCCAGCAGAGCAACAAGCACAAATCTTTTGCCGCTAGCTAAAAAGTCATTAGGCAAATTGTGCAACCTGCCGAGCACTTTTTGGCCATTTCGCTCGAAAGGGGGCGGGTTTGGGGGGTGGGGGGCAAGGGCGACAGCAGCAATTGCCGTAAGTAAACAACATGCAGAGCTCTGTGTGTGCTGTTTGTCATCATGCTGTTGTTTAATCCAGCCATAGTTACGAGTCCGAATATCCTCCAAGCAGCAAGTCCTTCTATGGCCAAAATCCCAGGCTGTCAGCCTGGTCGCATATGTCGTGTGACCACTTTTCCACAAAGCTGGTTAAAGTGCTTATGTGTGTGTGTGCGTGTGTGTGTCTAAGTTTGTCCGCCCTGTTAACAACACATTTTGCATTTTATGTGCACGTTGCCAAGGCATTAAAACTTTTGTTAAACACATTCGTTTCAAATCGCGCTTGAATATAACAAGCAACAGCAACAACAACAGCTAGAACAACAACAACAACAACAGCTAGAACAACAACGAATGTTTTGTGCTCAAAGTAATCGTTAGTGTACGGGGCAACAGTTAGTAAGAACAGCAGAAACTCTATAATTAAATCCAGCCAAATAATTATCTACAAACACTAAAAGAGTTGGCTGCATGAAAGTTACGAAAGTTTTGAACAGAGTTTTGTCACGATAATTTAGACAAACGATGCTAAACTACATAAGAGTGCTGGAAAGGTGGGAGCGGTTGACTATATCTAGAAATTGAGACAAATTTACTGAAAGACATACTTAGTTTATAATAAGATTCGGTCGATATGTTATATATTTTGACTGGCTTAACAAGAAGATGAGCTTAGTTCATAAGATCTATTAATATCTAAAGATATATATATATATATAGCTAGAAGATGAGCTTAGTTCATAATACCTATTAATATCTAAAGATATAGACATATATTGAATGGTTGTTGCTTCGATTACAATATAAATATCTAACTACTATTATCCAGACATATAGAGATATATATGTTGACTAATTGACTGGAAGATGGCCTAACTAGAAGATGAGCTTAGCTCATAATACTATACATTAATATCAATGGATATAGACATATATTGAGTGAGAGATTACCTGACTAGAAGACTTACTCTGTTTTTAATAACGATAGTTACCTGCTCTCTGAAGATATAAACATAAAAATGTTGAAGGAAGATGAATTGACTAGATGATAATCTTAGTCCATAATAATATCTATAAATATCTATAGATATAAACGAATATTTACGGGTTAACTGAAAGATGACTCTACTGGAAGATATACTTAGTTTATAATACGATTATCTATTTATTAATATCCAAAGAAATAGACGGTTTCGAAGGGAAAGGTATCCCAAAACGAAGTACGTGGCGTATGGACTTATATTTATATATGGTATGGCTTATATTCCTATATAAAAGTCAGCTGAGCTAATAGCAGCTAGTATTCACTAGAATCATATTCCAAGAACGAAATCATTTGTATATCCAACTAAATTAAAGATTCATAATATTCTTGAAAAAGTAAATAAAAGTAAAATAGCCAAACAGCAAAGCTATGCCAAAGATCTATAGCTGCCTATAGTTGTAATTCCACGCTGAGCGCAAAACTTTAATCCATAAAGTTATTTAAAGCTCGCCTAAATGCAATCGCATTAAGGTTTAATCTGGTAAGCTCTATTAATTGGATCATTTAAGCGCTGCCACGTACAGGCAGCTAGCTGCTGTTCTGTTCAGTTGTTAAATGATTTTTCTCTTCATATTTACATTGTAGTTGTGAGGAGCACGGCTCAACTATGCTCAGATTCTTGGGAAAGTTTTAATTTTGTTTTTCAGTTGTTCGCTAGTTGCGATGGATGGATGAATGGAGGATGGCTGGTGGCCAGGGAGCAGGGAGGTAAGAGAGGCGAGGGGCCGTAGGCTAGGCGGCAAGACAATGCAATGCCCTGATTGTTCTGGCTAATGACTCTTCAGGGCTCAATGCGTACGTACTGTTGGCCAGATTGTTATCTCTATATATTCCTCCGACTTGGTTGGTGAAGTTGATGCCATCGGGATTCGGTTAGAAGAAAGTTTTTAATGAATGCACATTTGGTGCAGCTATCTGCCACGCCCCTCTGGCTCTTCACCTTTTTCTCCCTCTCTCTCTTTCTTTCTTTGTCTGCGAATCTGCATGCTCTATTATAATTCGCTTGAACAGCTTCAGGACTCTCGATAGACATGAGTTTGGACTAGAAATCAACTTAGCTATATCAAAGTTTTCATACACAAACACACACACACATGCACACATAAATACAAACACACACGCTCACACACACACACAGCTTTACGTAGGCGCTTTAAGATGCTTATTTAATTTTAATTTGACGCGGGCGTCGAGCAGTCTCAGTCAAGTTTGTTTCACTTTTGAGTTAAATAGAATTTTCAAAGCATGCCAAGAGACGGGTATTCGGGCACGTTCGAAAGTTTTCGCTCCGCCGTAACCCTCCGGCCATTTGTCGGCAGTCCGCCGCAGCCGCTGTGATTGTTGCGCTTAAATGCTGGCATTTACTTATGTGTTAAATCCATTGAATCTAAACGAATTTGCCAGCTCGTTCTTGCTGCGCAAAGTTTCAATAATAGCATTAAGATCTACCCGGCACAGTGTGCCGCCCGTACATTTTCAAATAACGCAAATAAAATTAAAAAATAAACAAAACAAAAGTTTGTATTATTTTTGTTTTTCTCGCATTTTCGTCTCTCTGGCAATTCACATTTTGGAACTTTTCCAATATAATTGAATGAACACCCAGGCTAGCCATGAAGCAGTATAGAGTTTTTGGCCAAAAACAGGCGGACTAAATTGTCTTTAAAAGAAGAGTAGTTGAAGTTGAGTAGAGTAGAGTAGAGTAGAGTAGAGTAGAGTAGAGTAGAGTAGAGTAGAGTAGAGTAGAGTAGAGTAGAGTAGGTAGAGTAGAGTAGAGTAGAGTAGAGTAGAGTAGAGTAGAGTAGAGTAGAGTAGAGTAGAGTAGAGTAGAGTAGAGTAGAGTAGAGTAGAGTAGAGTAGAGTAGAGTAGGTAGAGTAGAGTAGAAGTAGAGTAGAGTAGAGTAGAGTAGAGTAGAGTAGAGTAGAGTAGAGTAGAGTAGAGTAGAGTAGAGTAGAGTAGAGTAGAGTAGAGTAGAGTAGAGTAGAGTAGAGTAGAGTAGAGTAGAGTAGAGTAGAGTAGAGTAGAGTAGAGTAGAGTAGAGTAGAGTAGAGTAGAGTAGACGTAGAGTAGAGTAGAGTAGAGTAGAGTAGAGTAGAGTAGAGTAGAGTAGAGTCGAGTAGAGTAGAGTAGAGTAGAGTAGAGTTAGAGTAGAGTAGAGTAGAGTAGAGTAGAGTAGTAGAGTAGAGTAGAGTAGGTAGAGTAGAGTTAGAGTAGAGTAGAGTAGAGTAGAGTAGAGTAGGTAGAGTAGAGTAGAGTAGAGTAGAGTAGAGAGTAGAGTAGAAGTAGAGTAGAGTAGATAGAGTAGAGTAGAGTAGAGTAGAGTAGAGTAGAGTAGAGTAGAGTAGAGTAGAGTAGAGTAGAGTAGAGTAGAGTAGAGTAGAGTAGAGTAGAGTAGAGTAGAGTAGAGTAGAGTAGAGTAGATTGGACTTTAAAGAGTAGAGTAGATCAGAGTAGCGTAGACTACAGAAGGGCACATAAGAGAAGCAATTACCATTCCCATCATCTACGGCTGATTCAAGCATCGCACTTAACACGAGTTGCACTGTGACGCGACGTTAATCATGCACTGGTCAGCATGTGGCAGCACGGCGCACTTAGTTGCAGCTTATCCGTCGTATGTAGGTGCAAATGACGTGACGGAGTCTCAAATTAGGGGGATTGAGTAAAGAAATAACTTTTCCACCAGCAGCTGCAGCTGCAACCAAGCCGACAATCCTTGAGCGCCAGCAGCATGAATGAAAATAATTAAAGCAAAAGGAAAGCAAAAGGAAAAGCATAGCAAAAAAGAGGAAGAAAATAAAAAATAGGAAAAACTTTGCTGCGTCTCAAGTGTCAACGGGCGAAAAGTTTCTCAAGCTTTGCGCAAATTTATAATTCGCCGTCTTCCAGCTTAAAGTCCAACATCAATCTGGAGCATGCAAATGTCAAATGTAGGAGTTCAGACACACCCAAATATGTCAATATATATGCACAGATATATTAAAGAGTTGGAAAGTGCAAGCTTAAAACGACTTTAGCATTCTTTCAATCTCAGATTGATTTTACTTATTCACGAACTGGATGAGTATATTGCTTGCCGTCAGTTTCCAGTCTATTTTTTCCGTCTGTCGCCCAGCTATGCGTCTTTATACAAGTACCTAAATCGATAAACCTAACCTAAAAATCTGTGGATTATATTTGTGCAACATTCTCTCGTGCTTACACTTACTTAAGATCATATCGATTAAGACGTATCGCTGGAGTTTCTTAACATTTCAGAGCTACTGCATTCACTCAAAAGTGAAGCCAACTTTATGCATAGTCACTTGATAAAGATAAAGTTTGACAGAATCTGACTTTAATGTTTCCACTTTAAAGCACTACGAGCAAAGTGGAAAAGGTGATGCAGCGTTTTTCTTAAAGTTCTTCCATTCTGCTGTTTCTCAGCAGAGCTCATTGTAAATTATCGAAGCAGGCGAAACAACAATTTGAACTCCCTGCGGATGGGAAATGGCTTGGAAAAGTCTCTCTCTCTCCTTCTCTACTTTTGTTCAATTGAAAGCGTCAGCAGCTTGCGAGTCATCAATATTTCAATTAATTTCGCACCTCGGGGAGTTGAGTTTTTCTTCTTAATGCGCCCGCGAGTATGCAACGCACTGTGGGCGTGGCGTTGCATACTTTTAGAGTGCACTGTGGAGCTGTAAGGCTGGCGTTATAATGGCGGAAATATGCCGGGATTATATAAACTTTATATCTAAGCGGATCTAATATAAGTGTGTGTGTGTGTGGGTGAAAGGGGTGTGTGTGTGTGATTGTCTCTCTGTGTGTGTGTGTGTGTGTGTGTGTGTGTGTGTGTAGTGAGGCTTGTTTGTTGTTTAACTGAAGTGTGACAACTCAACAGTTTGATTGATTGGCCTTAGGCGCCATGACAACTAAATCATTTTAAAATGCGTGTGCGTGTGTGTGTGTGTGTGTGTGTGGACGTAATTCAATTGACAAATACTAAAGTGACTAGAAGGCGGGCAAGCGACAACCGAAAACGAATAAACATTGAACACAAATTCAATTTTATGCTTTCTTTATTTACTTACTTATGCATATGCATGTATTTATACCCACGCACACACACACGCTGACATTTATCTGTACCTGTGTGTGTGTGTGTGTATGTGTGTGTGTGTGGTTGCTGATTGAATTTGATTTGAGAACGCGCACGCAGCATCTTTAAGTCATCTTAACAGTCAGCAACATAAATCCAAACACACGATTTGTGAATCTCACATAGCTTTAGCTCCTGCTCCAGCTCCTGCTCCTGCTCCCACTCCCGCTCCTGCTCCCACTCCCGCTCCCGCTCCTGCTACAGCATTCGATTTCAAATCTAGCTGCCTGATTTGGTCGACGTGTTGAGCATATTACGTATACGACATGTTCGCGCGCCAGCTAAGGAAAACATAAATAAGTATGCGTCGCTTGGCGCTCTGACAGCACCAAATTTATAAGCGTCAGTTGGGCGATAAAATTTGATTGCCGCAAATAAAAACGGTTTGGGGGCGTCTGGGCGTATGGGCGGCAGGAAAAACAAGGCATAACAAGCATCAAGCAGCCAAATACCACAAAATTTGTATAGCCGGCCCTAATACAAACGAACCCCATTACAAACGTACACGGCAAATGCCACTGGCTACAACAACAACAAGAGCTACAACAGCAACAACAGCAACAGCAGCTACAACAACATCAGCCAAAGTCCAAACTCGATGACATATGGCCGAAATGTGTGCGTGCTGTTTAAGTTAAGGCCCCCTTTGCGTTTCTATGATTACAAATTTAAGCAGCCAATCCTGCATATGGCCCAAAGAACATCAATTCGAGCTCCTACATTCAGCTACCTACCTCAGCGCCAATAGACGTAACGCCAACCAGCCCCATCCCAGGCAGGCGGCACGTTCCACTACATACGTACGTATGTACATATGTGTGTGTGCTGCTCATATGCCAGCAATTTGGTAATAGAATCCGGCACGACAGCGCAAATTTTAATGTGCAGCGTTTTACAACACTTGATAGATGTAGATAAATTTGGCACTTAAGGCTGATGTCGACTCAGATCTCTTCGGCAATACCCTAATTGGGGAAGGCTACAACAATATCTACATGTATGCATAGATATGTATGCGGACTACTACTACTACTTTTGCTACTACGATACTAATACTATTCTACTACTATGTAGTTTTACTACTAAATACTATGCTATAAACTAGTCTACGACCTATTATTCAACAATTCCCCTACTGCTACTATTTTACTTCTACTTCTACGACTCCTCTAATACTACTCCTCTACTGGTAGTTAACTACTGTTCTACTACTATTCTACTACTTCCCTACTACTACTCCACTGCTACTCGATTGCGACTTCCGATACTAGTCTACAACTACCTTACCACTCCTCCTATTAGCATTTAACTACTCTTCTACTACTATTCTACTCCTCTTCTACTCTACGGCTATTCTACTAGTAGTCTACTAACCTTCTACTACTACTACTCTACTTCCGATACTAGTCTACAACTACTTTACCACTCCTCTATTAGCATTTAACTACTTTTCTACTACTATTCTACTCCTCTTCTACTATTCCTATACGTCTATTCTACTAGTAATCTACTAACCTTCTACTTAGCTTCTACGACTACTCTACTACTATTCTGCTACTTCCCTAATACTACTCTACTGCTACTCGACTACGACTTCCGATATTATGCTATAACTCTTTTACCACTCCTCTACTACCATTCTACTACTTGTTCTACATCTTCTCTACTAGTACTCTAATACTATTCTATTCATATTTTTCCTATCCTTTTACTACTGTTTTAACACTCTTCTACTACTTTTCTACTACTACTTTTGTAATTATTCTACGGCCATCCTACTTTGACTCCGTCAGTTCTCTACTACTATTCGACTACTACTCTGCTACTTATTTTACTACTACTTGTACTACCATTCAATTTATACTCATCTTTCACTCAATTTCTACCTCTACTACTATTCTATTACAACCCTCCTTCTAGTCAGCTATTATTCTAATAATACTATTCCACCACTACTCTCTTTGTGCTCCACTACTATTGTATAATGAGGATACTTTCAGGCAGACTTCTCGTCATGAATGCTTAATGTGCTTTATAGGCTCTGCTATTTATATAGGCAATCATGGCATTGGCTTTGCATACCAGGGGTATTTTGGTCCAGGGGTATTTAGTCCGCTTGGCCCTTCTTTCCCTTTGTTTTCAAGTTAAAAAATGTGCCCATTTAATAGAGAATTTGATAAGCAGGCACACGCTGTCCTTTTTCCCCGCATTTCATTTAATTAAATTATATCTTAAGCTTTCGTGGAATCCTTCAGAAAAATGAAACAAACAAAAGGCTCTCGAGATGCAAAGCCAGCGTCCACCTTAGTATCCCTAATTATATATATAGCATGGCAAATACACTGTAAGCAAAACTTGGGCACGTTTTGACAGTTCTGTAAGTGTCAAGAGGGTCTATAAAAAAATGAAAATAAAGAAAATAGGGAAAAACAAAAGGAAACTAAAATGAAATTTCGTAAAAGTAGCTTTTCGTTTTCTCTGAATTCCCCAGCTGCCTCTGTGGCCGTCTCCTCCTGGACCCTGGTGGCCATCAGCTGCGAGCGTTATTATGCCATTTGTCATCCGTTGCGGTCGAGGTCCTGGCAGACAATTAGCCATGCCTACAAGATAATCGGATTCATATGGCTGGGCGGCATTCTCTGCATGACGCCAATAGCCGTATTCAGTCAATTGATACCAACGAGCCGGCCAGGTGAGTGCGCTGCTGTCGATGGCCAACCAAGTAGCTGTTGTCGAATTTGCCGCAGGTTTCTGCAAATGCCGCGAGCACTGGCCCGACCAGGGCTACGAGCGTTTCTATAATATTATGCTGGATCTCATTCTGCTCGTGCTGCCCCTGCTGGTGCTCTGCGTTGCCTACATCCTAATAACACGCACTCTCTACGTGGGCATGGTTGTTGGCAAGGATGTGCGAACATTGCCACCGAGCAGCGGCAGTGCTCAGACGATGGCAACGGCGGCTATAAGCGCTACGCCTGGCAGCAGCAGCTGTGTTCTGGTCCTGAATGTAACGGCCGACTACAATGGTAAGTGGCGCGATATATTTTACCCAACAATCCTACTCCCCTCCCATAAAAACCGAATTGCACGTCAGCAAATGCGCATTTTATGCCCGAATATTCGCAGAGAGCAGCAGCAGCAACAACAACAACGCAACGCGAAGCACAGCAGCACCAGCAGCAGCAGCGGCGGCAACAACAACAACGACACTTACAACGACAACAACAACAACGACATTGACAACCGTTACGCCGGCTAAGACCCCAACCGCCTCGCCGAGTCTACGCATCCACGACGCGGCGCTGCGCAGGTGAGCTCCGTCCAAATAACCCTTAATCCCCAGCTGAGCCCAGTCCAGCCCAGACCAGACCAGCCCAGACCAGCTTAGCCCTTAGCTGCGTATTATCATATATTAGTCATGGACCCAAATTTCCGAATTGGCCTTGCCATAGCACTTAGCATAATTAGCCAGCCAAACTAGCGAGCCATCTCGCTTATCTGCTTACCAGATATTCAGAAACATTTCAATGAACGCGGCTCTGGCGCACTTCATCAGTCGACTCTGATTTGATGCTGGCTGAGAGTGTCTCTTTAACTGGGATTGCAAACGAAATTATGAACGAATTGAGGAGCTGAATCTAAATGTACTGAATCTTAACGCTGCACAGTGGGGCAAAAATATTCATTTCAAATGGGAGGAAAAAAAATGGATTCATGGAACAAATAAAGAATTGAACTGGGACAGAATTTAAAAGGTTTCTTCGTCAGAAATAAATAAATATTGTTAATTATAAAAAAATATAATAATAAAGACAGAAATTTTGGGATAATAAATGTTTCTAAATATTAAAAATATATACAAAAGTTATTATTGTCTTGATATTAAAATTTTATTTTTTTTTTATTAAAAAATTTTTTTTTTTTTTTTTTTTTTTTATTATTATTATTATTATCTTTTTTTATTAGAAAAATATAATATTAATATATAGAAAAAATAATAGGAAATATTAAGTAATGGGATAGCCTCTGGGGATACACTGGGGACGTACTTCATGAATGCTGGATAAATGCTAGAATGAGGTATTAAGTAGATACTACTTGATAAGTTCTTAATACGAGGTGTAGATGTTAAGTATATACTATTAGATCGTAGTTGTGGCTGCAAGTAAAAAATTTCGAGCAAGCTAATACCAAAATTGAGGTAGATATTAAATAAATACTAGACATATAAAGGATATATACCAAGCGGATACTACATAAATACTATAGGTACTCATATGTATTAATATGATATTAAACATATACTAAATAGATAATATTCTACTTATATACATACATTTGGTATATACATATACATAGATACATTCTTATCTAGATACGCTTTGTATATATACTAGATATATGCTTGTATAGTAGATGCTAAATAAGTACAGGATAAATGCTAAATAAATACATTATAAATACTAAATATATACCAAACAGCGCCTATGTATATGCTAGATATATATGCAATATATGCTAGATATATACCATACTGCATATATACTATATAAATACTATACTAAATACTGCATATATATTGGATATATGCTAGAGAAATACTGAATAGATGATGGATACTTTGCATTAAATTTCTAACTTAATTTAATATTTTCTAAATTGAGTTCCAAGTATCTAGATATATATGTGAGCTATTAGACCTTCGTTGCTATCGTATAGAAGTTTCTTATGGTCAGGGTTATCTGTGGCCTCGAATTGCTGTGGCTATGGCAAATCGATAGCAATCCCCTCTAGATATATATATGTATATATATTGCTATACAGCAATAGCTAAAATATACCACCATCATATATGTACCCAATGATAGAGGCAAAACTCAAATTATCATCTGTCTGATCTCTCAACTTTCACAGATCCAACGAGGCCAAGACGCTGGAGAGCAAGAAGCGCGTGGTGAAGATGCTGTTCGTGCTGGTGCTGGAGTTCTTCATCTGCTGGACGCCGCTGTATGTGATCAACACGCTGAGCATGTTCATCGGTCAGGCGCTGTACGAGTACATTGACTACACGACGATCAGTTTTCTGCAGCTGCTGGCCTACTCCTCCAGCTGCTGCAATCCGATTACCTATTGCTTCATGAACGCCAGCTTCCGGCGCGCCTTTGTGGACACCTTCAAGGGATTGCCGTGGAAGCGCGCCGGCACGGCGGGCGGCCAGCTGTCGGCTAGCCAAGCGAATGCCAATCCCGGCCTGGTCATGGGCCTGGACACCTGGCGCACACGGTCGCGCCACGATCAACAGGTGAACTCGGTGATCTATACGAACAGTGCCGTTGCCGCCGACAGTCCGCAGCTCTAAGGCTGCCAGCTCTCTGCTCGGATCGGACGCACTTTTGGGATTAGTTGTCTATCTAACTACTATATATATATATATATAATTATATATATATATATTGCGTGTAAATATGTAAATGTCGCTTGGGTTTTTTTTTTTGGTAGCTTTTATTTTTTACATAACAATTTAATAACTAAGTATTTTCGATGTTTCAATTACATACGATTCCTAAGGGTTCCAACAATAAATAATAATAAAAATCAAACTAAAAAAATACAAAAAAATTGGTCATTACATATCTGAACAGAATGCGGGCCTTTAGCTTGGTCACCAGCCAGAGCTCGCGTGCCCAGTACTTCAGTTGGTGCAGGGTGGGCAGACGTATAGTATAAACCCTCACATAGGGAGGGAATCCGACTGGCCTATAGTTATTATAGTTCTGGTTGAGGTTGTTGTGCAAGTTTTGAAAGTTGCGGAAGTTGTTGCGAACGTTGTTTTGAAAGTTGTTGTTGTAGTTGTTGTTATAGTTGTTACGGTAATAGCCATAGTTATAATCATAGTCATAGTCATAGTTTCGGTTCGGGCTGTAGTTATAGCTATAGTTGTTGTTATAGTTCTGGGAGTACCAGCGGTCCATGGTCAGATTCTGAGCATTCAGCTGCTCTTGCGGATCGATGGGTGTGAAGTACGGATCGTTGGAGATTAGCATTCTATTCAGATCGAAGTGAGTTAAATTTTCGGCATATTCGCAATCGTAGTCAAAGCCGGTTTCGCCATCATCACCATCATCCTCGTCTTCATCATCATCGTCGTTGTCGTCGTCGTTGTCGTTGTCGTTGTCGTCTTCGTCGTCTCCGCCGTTATCATCATCATCGCCGTCATCATCGGCTTCATCCCCATCATCATCATCACGTGCGCCCTCATCGCTATCGGTATCATTAGTATCGGTATCATTACTATCATTATCATTAGAATTATCATTGTAATCATCACTATCATTATCATTATTACTAGCACTCTCATTATCATTTTCATTAGGAGTCTCATTATCATTATGAGTAGCACTCTCTCCATAATTGATAGCCGCATTAATGTTCTCATCTGAGTCACGTTCAGAGGGAGCCGTGATATCCAACTTATATACATGTTCAGTACGGAGCTTCTTCATCTCCGACTTTTTCATCAGGTCACATTTGAGAACCACGATCTCACCGAGAAACGGGATACGACGATTGTTAAGGGTCAGGGCACGCAGCGTGTCGCGCGGCTCCTTGTAGAGCACATAGAATGATGTGTCGGTGATGACACGCATTGTCTTCAGCGTGCCCACTTGGGTGAAGAAGTAATAGATGATGTGAAATAGACGATTCGGCACCTCGGACACACGCACAAAGCGGCCAGCGACGCGCATCAGATGCTCCGTATGGTATTCACGGTAAGTTTCTAGTTTCGGAAGTGTGAGTAGCCTGGGTGAGTAGCCTGGGCTATCCTCGACTCCCTCCTCGTTTTCCTCATCATCTTGTTTTTCACCATTTCCCCCATTTTCCCCATATTCCTCATGTTCCTCCTGTTCTGACTTCTCTTCGTTCTCCTCTTCGTCCTCCTCCTTCTCGTTATCTTCGCTATGTTCGCTATGTTCGCTAGCTTCGCTATCTTCGTTATCTTTCTTTTCCTCCTTTTCGTCTCCTTCTTCCTCACTTATCTTCGCTTCCTCTTCCACGCCTGTCTCGTCCTCTACGTCGCCCACGTCGCCATTCTTTTTGGGTGGCAAAGTAGCCAGAATTAGATTTGGAATCAACTGCTCCACCCTCGGAACACGCTTGTAACACATGAAGAGCTCATCAATCGGTCCGCCAAGGAACGGCGGAAGATAACGATCATGCGGATGTTCTTCAATCCAGCGCTCTTCAAACGTGTACAAATTCATTTTTGATAAAAAACGTTAACTTGGTGTGAACAAATAACTAAAAATATATTATATGAATTTGGAAAATTTATTTTTATTTTTGTACTTTTTTGTTTTTTGAACTAACTTGTATTGTTGCTCCGGTAAAAATGAATAGATTTCCGAAACGAAAAAGGCTACAGCCACAAAAATTGTGCAAGGCTGACTTGATCGTCTATTTTATTGTACAAAAATTATCTACAAAGTTTCACTCATATATCATGAATTTACGAAG